>NC_027752.1:23421112-23425897 GCF_000695525.1 Brassica oleracea var. oleracea
CTCGGAATGTTTTATTTTTATTTGTGAAACTTTGAATATTTTCAAATTTAAATTTTAATTTTAATTTTAATTTTAATTTTAATGATTTCAAATTTAATTTTATTTTTATATTTTCGAATTTAAATTTCAAAAATTTTATTTTTTTTAAAAAATTAATTTTTTTAAAATTCCGAGGAACGGGGTCCCTCGGAATAAAACGAGGGACAATATACCGAGGGACATGTTCCTCGGAATTTTCCGAGGAACATGTCCCTCGGAATATTCCGAGGAACATTTCGTCGGAACTTCCGAGGATTGGACCATCGGAAAATCCATCGAAATATCCCGAGGAAGCTCTCCCTCGGTATATTCCGAGGAGCTTTCCGACAAACAGGTTATACATTTGTCTCAACTAAAAGGAGATATGTTCTTCATGACATCGATGAAGCACTACAAGAAAACAGCGACTAATGGAAAAAATCGTCGGTATGTCGTCGGAATAACGTTATTCCGACGACATACCGACGATTTTTTCCATTAGTCGCTGTTTTCTTGTAGTGCTTCATCGATGTCATGAAGAACATATCTCCTTTTAGTTGAGACAAATGTATGCATGAGCGAGAGCCCTTCCACACGGGACTCCCGGATCACTATGGCCGACTTTCGTCTCTGTTCGACCGAAAATATCCCCTTTTAGTTGGGAATTATCAAAAAAATCAGCAAATGTTACGAGATTCATATAACTGCATTGAGTATAAGTTCAAGGCATAATAGTGGGTGGCAAAGTAGCTTGGTACCTATTCCATTAGGAACGGCCGATTTTTATATCCGAAGCAAGTTTTCAAGAAACATAGTCTTTGTCTCTGGAGCATAGCCTGCGTTTCTCACTTCTTTTCCTAATGATTTCAGCTTTGCTATGGCCTTGCTTCTATCCATAATAGATAGTCTTCTTGCTATTACTCTGCTACCATTGTGAGTAGAATACTTAACTTGGGTCTCAATTTCCTCATTCTTGTAGTAAACCCTCTTGAGATTAGAGCTTATCTTTTTCTGGGGTTCAACTTCACCATCTCCTGTAATTGCCTTTGCTCCACAGGTGATGATTCTGTGAAAGGATAAGGCTTCTCTCTTAAAGGTGATTGCTTTGGAGAACGAGTAGAAACTCATGGAGAAAGCAGACTCCAGAGACATCGTTTGTGGTCAATCCAAAAAAGGGATAAGTTTTCTTTGGAGGGAAGTTTACGATGTGGAGAGAGAAATAGAAAGACTGACCAATCTCTCACATATATAACTCATGTTTCACTATTAACACCGTGTCCACATAAAGTTCCCTTCACAGCCAGAAAATGAAATAAAAACTTTCTAATCAAGAACCATGGACCATTGAAAAACTTTGCTTTTCGATTTAACATTGTAAAACTTCAGAGAACTCCTTGAGTAACAACTATCGTGCTATATCTATAAACTACAAATTGTCGAAGCTTATCATAGCATATGTCCTCTCTTACCTGTTTTCCATCCTCAATGAAATCCTTAATGCTTCCAACATGAAGGTTTCATATTCAACATCGTACTTTAGGGTTGAAAGATGTTAAATCTGTTTTGACATTAAGAGCTAGAGCATAGGTTGTCATCCATATCGACGCACGAATAACCTATAGCCGCTACTTTTTGGTTGCCTATATATATAATTTTTACCACACAAATCACTGCAACTATCAGATCATACATAACTAAAAAGGGAAAATTGTCAAATGTGACTCACAACTTGATTTATAATGCAAAAGCAAACCCAAACTTGAATCAAATGAAAAAGTAACTTAAAAGGCTATTGAAATTACAACCAGCCCCTTGTGAACAAACAAAAAAACCGAATTTGTTTTACGTTTCTAACCCCCGTAAGTCGTCTGGACTAGTTCTACTTACAAATAATTTAAAAGTTTTGTAAAAAATATTTTGATAAGTGAAAAATTGAAATCATGTAATTAACATATGTTTTAAAAGATATAAATTAAGATATAACAAAGTTAATTGTTTTCAAGATAGATGAGTGAAAGTAGTGAGTCATGATATTCTTTGATTTAGGTTTTGCCAACATATGTTGTGGTAATGTATGTGTTTTTATGGTTAGATTTTGGAATGCATAAATGGTTTTTTCAAAACTTTAAAATTTACCTAAGTGTGTTTATTTCTGTGTATAGTAAACAATATTTAAGTATAATTACGGCTTTATAACGTGGTTAGTTAGTTAATTTAGTCAATTTAGTTTAGGGGTTAAATTTAGGGTCTGGGACGACTTACTAGTAAGTCGTGTGATGTACAATATTCAACAGACGACCTAGTAAGTCGTCCAAACCGGACCGAACCTTTAATTTTACAATGTACTTTTAAACCTACCGGACTATTTATCGGCCATATATAAGGTTTTTTTTTTAATTCACTTTTTCGCGAAATTCAGAAAACCCTAACGCCGCTTCTCTCAAAGGCGATTTCGAAGGCGATTTCCGTCGATTCTCTCTAATCAATCGTTCTCACCGGCGGTTATCTCTCCGACGTTATCACCGTCGTTCTCACCACCGTTCTCACAGCTGCTTCCTCTATTTAAGATCTGAGAGGAAACCCTCGCGCGCATTCTCTCATAGGCGTCTCGTTGAACTCCGCCGCCGGTAAGTTATATCTCTTACTGTCGAGTGATTGATTGAGGAAAAGATGAACACAAAACATTGTCTCTATCAATTTATACACTCGTTCTTTTTTTCACGTCTATTTTTGCCGATATATAACCGCTACGTCGAAGGCGACTATATCTTCTCCGAATTTTCAAATCGGCTTAAAAATGTTCTATCTTAGAAGACTTGCCAGACGACTTAATTATAAGTCTTTGATTGTTTTGAGATGGTTGACTTAATTATAAGTCTTTGATTGTTTTGAGATGGTTGTCTTTGATTGTTTTGCAGGCAAAAAAAATGGATATACTAGAACTGCCCCGTAGGATACATAAAGTAGGGGAAGAGCCCCCGCCGGGCATAGCATTTGGTATCATAGTTGTTGGGCGTTGCATACTGCTTTAAAGAAAGCTCTTCATGATGACAAATATGAAGAGCTGAAGGAGTCGAAGTTGGGAGTTTTCATCAAGTTCCAAGAGCTGGGATTTGAATGGCCTTCAAGGCTGGTTCACTACATGCTCGGTTTCCAGCTAAACATAAAGAAGGAGTATGAGCTGTGGAGTCTTGTTGGTCCAGAACCTGTGAGTTTTTCACTGTTAGAGTTTGAAAGCCTCACTGGTCTAAACTGCAAGTACATCGAGGACCTTGAGAGACCTCAATGTGTTGTTACAAAGGAGTTGACTTCTTTCTGTGGGATGTTGGGAGTTCATGTCGAAGCTGGGTCATCTACTGAAGAGATAATAGCAGCATTTGGAAGATGCGAAGGGTGGTCTCGGGATGATCGCAAGCGGCCCGTGTACCTTGCCATCTTCACTGGATATATTGAAGGGAGAAAGTATTCAACCCCTACACGGGTTAGTTTGGCAAGGCTAGTGATGGAGCTAGAACGGTTTGAGAATTAACTATGGGGGAGAGTCGCGTTTAAGGTGCTGATGGACTCTGTGAAAGGCAAAGATATTTCGGGTTGTTACACTGTTAATGGGTTTACGCAAGCTCTCCTGGTCTGGGTGTACACAGCTCTGCCGGAATTGGGTGCTACTTATAGTAAATCTCTCCCAAACAATCTGTCTCCACCGATACTGGCTTACAAGGGTGGCAAAGGACGCAGACGCTTTAAATAGGCTATCCTCGATCAGGTATTTACTTCAGTATGGACGACTTCGCAGAAAACTTATAATTAAGTCGTCTGATAAGTATTCCAACTGGAAGACTTAGTAAAAGACTTATAATTAAGTCGTCTGGAAAGTGTTCCAGCTGGAAGACTTAGTAGAAGACTTATAATTAAGTCGTCTGGGAAGACTATCCAGACTACTTAATTATACGTCTTCTACTAAGTCTTCCAGCTGGAAGACTTTCCCGACGATTTAATTACAAGTCGTCTACTAAGTCGTCCAGCTGGAAAACTTTCCAGACGACTTTATTATAAGTCGTCTGCGAAGTCTTTTCTTTCCATCTTACTTATTCCATCAAATATCTAAGTGCATATCTTCTACTTACTGCAGACTAGGGTGATTAACTTTGTTGAGAAGGACATTGGTGAAATGTTTCCAAAATGGGAGTTTGATGTTGAGGACACGCCCGCGGAGAACATAACTAAACTCATGTTTGTGAAGAACCCGTGGAAGTGGACCCTGGAACACTGGGAAGTCACCGGTACTAGGGTCAATACAAAGCCGGCGGTTGTGATTCCAAAAAAGAAAAATGTAGTGAAGGAAGACAGTGCAAGACCTCGGAAGAAGGCTCGTAAAGAGGCACCTGCAGAGGCACCTGCAGAGGCTAGTGAAGACGCACCTGCAGAGTCTAGTGAAGAGGTTCATACAGTGGCTCGTTCAAAGGTGACTACGACTGTTGGTGGGTTGACCAAAGAGGATATTAAAACCATGTTCAAGGACATAGTTGATGCCATGAGGGAAGGGTTTGGGACGTTTCTTAAGGAGATCAAGTATCTATCGGAAAGGGTGGAAGCTGTGGAGAAGAAGGTTGGTATCACCATAAAACGGAAAGGGACATCATCTCAAAACAGAGGGACAGGGACATCATATCAAAACACTATCTCTCCACCTAAAAACACGCTCGAACCTGGGGTTAGTAACAAATCCTCTCCCAACAAAAGATTGACTAGACAAAGTCTTAAGAATAA
>NC_027752.1:23425991-23426833 GCF_000695525.1 Brassica oleracea var. oleracea
ATGTTTGAAGACACTCATTGGTTATTATTGTTTGAAATGGATCTTTGGTTATTATTGTATAAACCCATCTTGTATATTGCAGAGTGAAAGTGTCAATGGGACGAACGCGGGAAGGAAGAGGTTGCCGGAGGATAAAGGTCCAGATGTGCCCGCAGATGATAGTTCCTCGAAAGATAAAGCTCCAGAACCGAACCTAGTTCTATTGGACAAAAATCAGTCCACTGTTTCGGATTTACAGAAAGGGGATGCTAGATATCAGGATAAGAGGGATGCTGCTTTGGCACTTTACCGTGCAAAGAGTGATCGAACAAGGAGACTTGCTGCCTCACAGCAATCTCCTTATATGGCAAACAGCACGGCCAAAGTGATCATTCCAAACAAAAAGGTCTATCCAGGCTATAATCCTTTTGCACCAATTGACAAGAAGAAGTTGAAAGAGCTCGCTGATTGGTTGAAAACTTGTCCTTAAGTGTTGGCTTTTCCCATAATAGCTTGCTTTAGTCTTCAAAAACTGATTGTTTTTCAACATTTTGTGTTTGCAGTCATTATAGAACAGCTCTCGATAAAAAAACCACGTACAAGTAGAACTTGGTGGTATCACATCCTCCGGACGTCCTTAGAGTGGCTGGAAGACTGTGTTAGTCTTCTGCTATGACTTAGATGACTTTCTAATAAGTCTTCTTTGTAGACAACTTACCAATAAGTCGTCTGGTAAGTCGTCTACGTAGAAGACTTACCAGACGACGTATTGGTAAGTCGTCTACGTAGACGACTTAATTCGTCTTATATCTTCTGACTTGTACTCTATTTTATATGCAGCATATTGATGCTTGGATTAATGT
>NC_027752.1:23426955-23428443 GCF_000695525.1 Brassica oleracea var. oleracea
ATTCAACTTCAAGGATTTTAAGGACTCGGAGCCCGATCAGAACGGTTTAGGAAGAAGACTCCCTGGTGGGGCGTGGAACTATTATGCTGGCACTATACCATCATTTTGCCAATCGAACAAGGTTTGGGGGACGGATATTGATGATATCAATGTGCCAGTGAACTACGAGGACAATCATTGGATTGCTATGTGGATATCGATCCTTAAGAGGCACATAGTCGTCTTTGACAGCATTTGTTCCAGTATCTCCCCAGATGAACAACGTACCCAATACATCCTGGAGCCATTCACATTTGAGAGACTAGACAATATACCTCCGGCCTGAGATGGTGATTGTGGTGTGTACACTCTAAAGTACATTGAATGCCATGCTCTTGGGATAGAGTTTACTAAAAAAAACTTTGATAAGGCCAACGGGAAGACTATGAGGGATAAGATGGCGGTGGATATATTTCAAGAGCTTCCTGACGCGCATGAGTTCTTAAACAAGGACAATGATGCCAACCTGGGTGCGTATGAGGCGAGATAAACAGGCTACGTTAGATTATTTTGTATGATAGATTAGGCAGATGTGTGTATTTGAACTTGATCCCTATTTTGTAACCTATTTAAGTCCTCTGGAATGTTGGACGACTTAACTATAAGTAGTCGACCTATTTTGTAACCTATTTTGCAGTGACCTGTTGTGACCTTTCGGATAATATAAAGGGCAAGACCTTCTTAAATTTGTTTGGTAGTGCAATTTAACAAATAAGTTGACACAAATAAGTTCATAACACAAATTTTTAATAAATAGACTAAACACTGGACGACTAACTGGACGACCTCCTGGATGACTTACTTGAAGGTCTTCAGGAAGAAAAAACCCTGGACGACTTACTTGAAGGTCTTCTGGAAGACTAAACACTAGACGACTAACTTGAAGGTCTTCTGGAAGAAAAAACCCTGGACGACTAACTGGACGACCTTATGGACGACTTACGTGAAGGTCTTCTGGAAGACTGAACACTGGACGACTAACTTGAAGGTCTTCTGGAAGGAAACACCCTGGACGACCTTCTGGACGACTTACGTGAAGGTCTTCTGGAAGACTAGACACTGGACGACTAATTTGAAGGTCTTCTAGAAGAAAAAACCCGGGACGACTAACTGGACGACCTTCTGGACGACTTACTTGAAGGTCATCCACGTCATTCCTTACATTGTTGTTTCGTATGGCCAATTTCTTTGCATTTTGAGCATCTATAAACCTTGTGTTGCTTCCGAAGGTCGTCCACGTCATTTCTTACATTGTGGTTTCGTATGGCCAGTTTCCTTGCATTTTGAGCATCTATAAACCTTGTGTTGCTTCCGGGGTTTGCGTGCTCTCATCTTGGATAGCTCCAACCAAGATTGTCATCTTGATCTCTTCTGTCTTCCCGGACCACGCTTTACCTCAGGAGGAAAGCATGTGCGTTCCTCAACTTGTTGTCCAACACAAGGATATAT
>NC_027752.1:23429048-23429232 GCF_000695525.1 Brassica oleracea var. oleracea
AGTACAGTGTCTCCGCTGAGCGAGTCGGTCTCCCACTGAGCATGTATACTTTTCGACATACTTTGTTACCCAAAACGTGTTTGTCCCACGTTTCACACTCGCTCTGACCTTCCATTGACAACCACTAACCGGACATGTTGTCACAAGGAGAGTTTTCGTTGACTTGTATATTCTGAAGGAGGAC
>NC_027752.1:23429313-23443985 GCF_000695525.1 Brassica oleracea var. oleracea
TGTCAACCGCAGCTCTGAAAGCAGTGCATCCTTGCTAACAAAATTCTGGTTGACATAGATACTTTGATCTTCCTCCTTCAATCATTTTGATATCTTCAAAACACATATCATCATCTTCCTCATCCTCATCTTCAACCTTTCCATAAAAACTGTAATCCTCACCATTCTCGTCCGCTTCAGCAACAATAGAGATTCAAGCATCCTCCTTCCCATCCTCCTCCTTCCCATCCTCCTCCTCCCCATCATGATTTTCATCTTCAACCAAATCATCATCATCATCTTCAAAACATTCATCATCTTCAAAACATTCATCATCTTCATCATCTTCTTCCCTAAACTCTGAAACTGTTTCCACCTTGCTACGACTTGATACACAAAGTCGTACTCCATACGTTTTGGTTATCTCGAGCAAGTTTCAAACTTGTCTATCACTTGTAACATGAATAGGAGGGATGTCTGGAGCCAGCATCATTTCTGCTGGTAATGAGTAGGTTATCTCCACAGATTTTGTGCTCATGTCCAGGTTGAAATTTTCTTGAGCCATTGCAAGAAGTTCAGCATGTGTCGAACCTTCCCCCAAAAAAAAGATTCTCCCTCCTTTGACATTATCAACCACAAAATCCCAACGGCAATCTTTCAACAACCATTCTCCATACACTGCATGTAACTGACGCATCATCTACAAAAATTCAAAATAAAACACATTAGTAAACATAGAGAAAATAAAAGTTTACTAAACATTGACGCAAACTTAACAGTAAGTCGTCCAAACAAGTCATTTTTGCAATTGAATTTTAAATAGGATGACTTACTTGTAAGTCGTCCAGTTTTGGTTGTTAAAAAAAAAACTTTTGATGACTTACCAGTAAGTCGTCTAGGATAAACGGGTGAGTTTTGCATTTGACCGATGTGTCATATATTTGACTTTTCCTGGACGACTTACCAGTAAGTCGTCTCTGGGTAAACAAAAATTTCAATATTTTACTAAAGCTTGACGACTTATTTGTAAGTCTTCTCAGATTAGTTTTCAATTCAAAAAAGAAACTTAAATATTTAACTTTACCGAGACGATTTACTTTAAAGTCGTCCAGGTAGACGACGTACGAGAAAGTCGTCCAAGATAAACAAGGTTTAACCATAATCTAGGAAATAAATCTGAAAAACGTGGCTTATCCTGGACGACTTTCAAGTAAGTCGTCTGACTTGACGACTTCCGCGTAAGTCGTCTGGGAAAAGTTAAATATTTAAGTTTTATTTTCCAATTGCAAAAGTAACCTGAGACGACTTACAGATAAGTCGTCTAGCTTTGATAAAATATTGAAATTTTTGTTTATCCAGAGACGACTTACCAGTAAGTCGTCCAGGAAAAGTCAAATATCTAACACAATTCGGTCAAATAAGTCGTCTAGGGTATTCTCTAGATTTTTTTTTAACAAACAAAGATGACGACTTATAGGTAAGTCGTCCGTTTGACCAAAAGACTTACCCGTAAGTCTTCTACAGCAAGACTAGTTACGGGTAAGTCTTCTACGCGAACAGATCTTGAAAAAATTTCAATTTCATACCTTAAACTAGTGAGATGACTTTCTTAGCACACAGAGTCTTTTCCAACCACCCAGAATCTCAAACGAATGTAACGCACCAAGAATAGTATGCTTGAATGGCTCTATTAACCATAAAATATTTTGAATCAAAAGCTTGAGTTTTTTGGATGAATATGGAGGCAAAGTGAAAGGGATGTTGTTTTTAATTCATAACAAGTGAGAAAGGAAGAGTGTAAATCGATTTTAGGTGCATTAAGAGCTTCAAATTGGTTGTTCTTGGTGGTTGGGGTATTGATGGCAATGACAATCTTGTAAATACTTGAAGATAATGAGGTTGAGAAAGTAAAAAAACTAATTTCAGAAAAAAAAAAAAAATTAATGGCATTTTTATAAATAATGTGAACATGTGGGGTGAATAAAACAAAACAAAAATAAAAAATGAGAGGTTAGTTTTGTGTTTGAATTTATGTTTTGAGTCAAATCTTCGAAAAGCCCAACTAAGAATGCAAAACAATGTTGAGATACGTGAACTTACCAATCCAAACTCCAGTGAGACTATCAAGACGAGAAGCTTTGATGGAGAAAGCAGAGGAAAGAACATGAATGACTATGGAATGAGGATAGGAACAAAGTTATTCTAAGAGTTCTTGGGTTTTGTGATTCATGTTTTTGTGGGCGTCACTATGATATCTTTTGAGATACTTTCCATGGAATTATCAATCAATCAAACTTTTTGGGCAGAGATGGTTGAAGAATATTTTTTGAGTTGAAATCTAGTGATAGTTTTGCTGGTAAATCACTATGTATGGAAGGTTTGAGTTTCAATAGTTAAAAGGGATGAGATTTTGCAATTGACTCTTATTTATTGTCAAAAAAATTATGAAATTAGGTTTATAACTTTTTACAATTAGAATTTTTTTTCCCCGTGATCAAGTTGAGAAATGGGGGAGATGCAAATAAAATTATGAGGATGGTTTTGTAATTAGAACATTATTAGGGGCAATTATGTCTTTAATCTTAAGGACGGGAGGTTTGCCCTAGTTTTTAAAATTAACTATATAAGACGATGTGGTCGTCTTATATTCTCCTTGAAGCCTGAAAAGTGGTTAACAGATTCATTTTTTTAGATTTGAGTTGTACGCTTTTTAATCTTGAAAATTTTGATTTTGGTTTGTTTCTTGTTCAGTTTGTTGACCAAAAAAAGTTTGTTTCTTCTTCGGTTATTTGAACTTAAATTGTGCTTTCCAAGAATAATACAATGTTCTGGCGGTGATGAAGAAAAAAATGACCTTTTATAACATGAATGAGATTTTCAATCTCGTGATTACCTTTCAAGCACTTCTGAGCTACGTTTAATCTTTTTATTTTGAGAAACACCTATAAATCTTTTCCTCTGTAGTTTTTTTATTTCTGGATTGTTATGTTAGTACTCAATGAATGTTAAAACCATTTTGCATTGAGGTTGGTACCGTATTTTCCAAAGTTTAAATATTATTTTGGCATGAATGTTAGATAACATTTTTGATTAAGAAAGTAATTGAAATGTATTTAAATTGTTATTAATTGCACTTATTTGACCTATAGTATCTTAGAAAAATTAAATTATTTGTAAAAACAATTCAGTTTACAATTAATTTTTAGTTGAAATTAAGTTTAGTTTGCATTGAAATTTTATATTGGTTTAATGATTCATAAATTCTATATCAAATCAAGTGTTATTCAATCGTATGGATTTACTAATATATTTTATTTTATAATGGATTTGAATGAATTTGTTTGAATTTTTTTGTTAAAAATACAAAGAGTCAAATACGAGGGAAAACTTCCAGATTTGCATATTTTAGTTAGATTTATAAATATTATATGGAAACTTGAGATTTTTTTTTTGTAATTGTTTTCAAGTTACATGAAATAGTTCAGGAGAATTCATAAACGCTGTGTTTTGCTAAAGTCGATTTTCTTGGCGATTCTAACTGCGATTCGTGTCGAGGGTTTCTGATGATTTTGGCGTCACCGCGGGCTCATCTGGTTCGCCGGTGAGCAATAAAGAGATTCACGGGGTCAGTGATGAGGGCTTGGGAGAAGCGAAGAGATCGAAAGTAGTTCAGGTACAAAGAGATTCAAAATGGGTAGAAGTGGCGCAGGATAAACGAAGCTTAAAGAAGTACGAAGTTGATGTGAAATCGATTGATGGTAAGCACAAGGTGCTGATTCCTGATAAGATTCTCTCCGATGCTACTCCGTTGTGGGAAGATTTCATTGTAGGAAAGTTTCTGGATATTGCGCCCCATATCGCTAAAGTGCACATGGTGGTGAATAAGATCTCGAGCTATGGAAATTTGTCATCTAAAGTGGAGGTATATGATGTCAATGCTACGACGATGAGGTTTAAGATCAAAAATCAGAAAGCTCGGGAGAAGGTTCTTAAAAGAGAGATGTGGAACATTGCTGGCATCCCTATGATTGTCAAAAGTGGTCTACTAAGATGGAAGAGAAAAAACAGGAGGAAGAGGCGATTCCGATGTGGGTTCACTTGACGAAAGTGCCACTGCATATGTTCTCTTGGGAGGCTCTGAGCTTCATGACGAGCACGGTTGGTTACCCAGTACATCTTCATCCAGAAACGATTGCTTGTTCAAACTTTGAGGAGGCAAAGATTTTTGTGAATGTTGATGTTACAAAAACGCTACCGAGGGAGATTGAATTTGCAATTGATGGGAAAGAGTTTACGGCTGAGTTCTACTATCCTTGGTTGCCATCTAGATGCAATATCTGCGAGAAATGGGGTCATAATGATAAAGTCTGTGTAATGAAGAAGAAAGAGAAGAGGCAGGGAGGGTTGAATGAAGGGAATGGGAGTAATTCACGAGGTGATCGTAATATAGGAGGGGCTGATCAGAATATTGGAATCATACTCGGGTAGTTGGTATGGAAGTGTCAAAGAGAAGTGAGGAGTCAGAATGTAAGGAGGTTGTGGTTGGTCAAGGCAGCGAGTTGCTTAAGGATAATGTCTGGGCTTGGTGCCACCAGATAAAGTGGGAAGAGCTACATCAAATACACCAAACAGGGATGAAGTTGTTGTTATCTCGGCATCAAAGTTCTCTGTTTTAAGTGTGGATGAGGTGGAAGAAGGTGAAATTCAGAAAGAAGAGTCGCTAGAATTGGAAGAAGGCAATAATGAGGAAGATCAAAGGCAAGATGAAAGGGAGGATGATTTTTGGAGGATGAGATATTGAATCAAAAACTGAGAGAGAAAGAGAAGTCAGGGGGGTTAAAGGGAGAAAGAAAAGTTCAGAAGCCTAAAGCTCAGAATGTAAATCCTAAGAGCAAAAGGTCTTCTCGGCGCAAATTTTAATAATGGCGTGCTTTTCATGGAATGTGCACGGATTTAATAAAGAGTTGAAGCATTCCGTGGTAGCAGGATGGATAAATAATACAGAAATCAAGTTTGGTTGTATTTTGGAAACAAGAGTGAAGGAGATAAAGGCAGGGAAGATTTTAAATAATGTGTTCAGGGATTGGTCTTCTATTACTAATTATGAAGACAGTAGAGGAGGCAGAATATGGTTTTTATGGAGAGATTCAGTTCGAATAACACCAGTGTATAAGACGGCTCAACTGGTGACTGTAAGAGTGGAGATGGAAAATGAGGAGGGGTTTTTTTATACGAGCATCTATGCTAGTAATCAGGTGGAAGAGAGGAAAATGTTATGGGAGGATCTGATTAATCATCATGAATCTTTGAGTTTCAAAAATAAAGCTTGGATGGTTTTAGGAGATTTTAATGAGATTCTGGAAGGTGATGAGAGTTCGAGTTTTGAAAATGGTGGACGAATATCTAGTGGTATGAGGGATTTTCAGGCACTGGTACTTCGCTGCCATCTCACAGATATAGCTTATCAGGGGTCTAGGTATACTTGGTGAAATAAGAGGGAGAAAGGCATTATCTGCAAGAAGTTAGATAGAGTACTGCTCAATAATGAAGCTCTTCTCAGATTTAGCAATGCTTATTCAGTTTTTGAATCCGGTGGTTGTTCTGATCACATGAGGTGCAAAGTGCAGTTGTTTCCTCATCGGGAGAAAATCAAAAGACCTTTTAAGTATGTAAATGCTTTGGGGAGTCTACCCTCGTTTTTGCCTATGGTGAAAGATTATTGGGATACAACAGAGAGTTTATTTCACTCCACCTTAGCTATGTTCAGGTTTTCGAAAAAACAGAAGAACTTGAAGCCGCTAATCAGAGAGATGGGCAGGGAAAAGATAGGGAATCTTTCAAAAAGAGCAAAAGAAGCTTTCGATACTCTCTACATAAAGCAGAATATTACGCTAGCTAACCCGAGTGAGGAAGCAAGCCAAGATGAAGCTGAAGCTTATGGAAGATGGCTACATGTAGCTAGATTGGAGGAGGATTATTTGAAGCAGAAAGCCAAGCTTCATTGGCTGGATATTGGAGACCAAAACAACAAGACTTACCACAGAGCTATTACATCAAGACAAGCTCAGAATATGATTCGAGAAATCAGATGTGTGAATGGGGATGTAGTGAATTCACATGTGGAGATTAAGCAGGAGGCAGAGAGGTTTTTCTCAGAATTTCTCAATCGTGTTCCTGAGAATTTTCAAGATACTAACGTGGAGGAGCTGCGGAGCTTACTTGGTTTCAGTTGCTCTGATGATGATTTTCGTCTCTTGGAGGAGGAAGTACGGCTGAGGAAGTGCGTAAAGTCCTATTTGCTATGCCAAATAATAAATCACCTGGGCCAGATAGGTATCCTGCTGAGTTCTTCAAGACTACTTGGTCAGTACTAGCTCAAGATTTTACTGTCGCGGTGCAGTCTGTTTTTCGATTTGGGTTTCTTCCAAAGGGAGTGAATTCCACGATCTTGGCTTTAGTCCCTAAGAAGCTGGACTCACTAGAGATGAGAGACTACAGGCCGATTGCATGCTGCAACGTCCTTTATAAGGTGGTATCTAAGATTGTGGCTAATAGGCTGAAGAGACTGCTTCCTGAGATCATTGCAGAGAACCAGTCAGCGTTTGTTAAAGGGCGTTTGCTTATGGAGAATGTACTTCTAGCTTCAGAACTCGTCAAAGATTATCATAAGGACACAATTTCCCCAAGATGTGTTATGAAAATTGATATATCCAAAGCGTTTGATTCAGTACAATGGGCGTTTGTATTGAAGAGTCTAAGTGCCTTGGGGTTTCCTAAGAAGTTCATTCATTGGATAGAATTATGCATAACGAGTCCTTCGTTCTCGGTGCAAGTCAATGGAGATCTTGCGTGGTACTTTCAATGCTCAAGAGGACTATGTCAGGGTTGCTCTCTTTCGCCATACCTGTTCGTATTGTGTATGAATGTATTAACAAGGAAGATTGATAAAGCAGTGGCTGAAGGAAAATTCAAGTTTCACCCGGGTTGTCAATCTCTCTCGATCACGCACCTATGCTTTACAGACGATTTAATGGTGTTTGTTGAAGGAACGAAGCAATCAGTACAAGGTGTGCTAACTGTGTTTGATGAGTTTGAGGTGTGGTCTGGATTGAGCATCAGTGTGGAAAAATCAACAATATTTATGGCGGGAGTTTTGGATGCAGAGAAGAGAAGTATCTTATCGGATTTTTAAGTTTGCAGTGGGGGAGCTTCCTGTTTGTTACTTAGGCCTTCCACTAATGACACAAGTGATGAAGAAGCAAGATTATGTCCCGCTTTTGGAAAAGATAAGAAGCAAAATAAGTTCCTGGACGTGCAGATTCTTGTCATATGCTGGTAGACTTCAGTTAATAAACTATGTTCTCATCAGTATAGTCAACTTTTGGGCGACAGTGTTCCGGTTACCGTGTAGTTGTATAAAGGAAGTGGAACAAATATGCTCAGCTTTCTTATGGACGGGGCCATCTCTCAAATCCTCAAATGCAAAGGTTGCTTGGAAAGATATTTGTTGTACTAAGAGTGAAGGGGGATTGGGGATTAGAAATCTGAGAGAAGTCAATAAGGTTTATGGTCTCAAACTGATATGGAGAATGTTAACTGGAGAGTCTCTTTGGGGGAAATGGATCCGAGCTAACTTACTGAAAGGGCGCAGCTTTTGGGAAGTTAACTCAAAGATGCAATTGGGCTCATGGATGTGGCATAAGATGCTGAAGTTAAGAAGTGTGGCTAAGCGGTTCTTTAAGATTGAAGTGGGTAATGGAAGACACACCTCCTTTTGGTTTGATAATTGGTCTGAGAAAGGGGGTCTCTCTGACTTGTTGGGTGCTAGGGGGATCATTGATATGGGAGTGAAAAAGAATGCTACAGTGGAGGAGGCAGTGTTAAGTGTTCGAAGAAGAAGACACCGCGTAGAAATGCTTAATGAGATCGAGGAGGAGCATCGTATCATTGAGAATAATCTAAATGCAGGCAATACTGATACTTATCTTTGGAAAAGAGACTTCGGGTATAAGAAGGAGTTCTCTACTCAGAAAACTTGGGATCAGTTGAGAGAAAAAAAAGGCATTCTGTAATTGGGCTCAAGGCATTTTGTTTTTGCAAGCGACTCTGAAATATGCGTTCATGGCCTGGCTGTCAGTAAGAGATAGGTTGTCGACCATGGATAGAGTAATGAAATGGAGTCAGGGGAGTGATGATATCTGTGTTCTTTGCAAGAACGCACCTGAATCGAGAAACCATTTATTTTTCGAATGCAATTTGTCTGCTCAAGTTTGAGAATTCATTGCTAAAGGACTGTTGGGAATTCTTATTCTACAGATTGGTCAGGGATAATGAGTATTATCTCTGAGAGGAGAAGAGATAAGACGAGCCTGGTATGTATCAGATGCTTTTCAGGCTGTCTTATACGCATTGTGGAGAGAAATGAATAAGGTCAGGCATGGAGAAAAGATGATGGCCCACCCAGTTCTAAAAAGAGTGATTGAGAAAGGCATTAGAAATAGAATCAGTCTGTTACGAAAGAGTGGAGCAAAAGGAATGGAGGAGTTGCTGCAATTCTGGTTTCTAAGCAGAATGTAAATAGGATTTTGCATATCTTTTGAGTAGTGGAGTATAAGTCTTATAGTAAAAAGGAAGCACAAGTTGTAACAAGACTTTTTTGATGAATAAATTTAACATTCATTCAAAAAAATAATATAAATACTATATGGATTTCTAAATCAATCAAAATATATAAACCAATAACACATAATTAAATTACTTCTATTTTAATATGATAGATATCCATATTTCCAAACATCACTATATTTTTTAAACTGCTATCTGTGTTGCCAAACAAAAGCTTAAAGTACTTCTAGTTTAATATGATAGATAAAACAACAATTTGTCTAAATATTGCATTCTAAATTTTTCTTTCTTTCAAGATACAATGATTAGTAGGTAAAGAAACGACATCTTTTGGTGACATCATTTTTGTTTAACAGAGATTATAGATGGAAATTAACTCCGTTTAATCGATCTGTTAACCAAAGTAACGACATCTTAATTTTGACTTAGTCAAAATAAGTTGAGCCTTTAAATGGCTTTAAGATAAGTTGAACCCTTAAATGGTACACGAGAAAGTTCATGTTTTTTTTCAACCAAATTTGAAAATTGGTGATTTAAATGACATTTTTTCCCAAATATATCATATATAAAAATTTAAAGCAAGTACACTGTTCAAAAAAACTGTAAAATGGAGTACCGATGGTAAGTAAAATGAGAATTATTTTTTTTTTCTCATCTGAAAAGATTCATTCAACCAAAAAATACAACGATTGATACAAAAACTAGAGGAAAACAAGATATCCCTTGAAATATAAGCCCACATATAGGCAACTAAAACCCACACAACAAAAAACAAGAACACATACACTGCTACAAAAAGAAAGTTAAAACCCATCATGATAGTGGTACACTAAGCTTGCAACAGCCTGTGAACGAGAAAAATTTATCGTCATCGCCCACAACGTACTAAACAGTAACATCAACCTCTACCAACACTGAGAGTAAACCTCTCTACCTCAAAGGAACATACTCTCTTCCGGATATGGCTGCAACACAACTCCATTGCGTCCAAGCAACACCTCGATAAAAGCCCTACAAACAACATTCCAATCTCAAAAGATCTGAAGATAAACGAGGTCAAACCTGTCAACAACCACTGAAGACAGCAAGAAACTGGTAGCTGCAAACAGAAAAGCGTTCACATTATCTCCAAACACTCTGAAAACACTACAAGCTTAGGACCAAAATTCAAGAGAGAGCCCATTAATTTCCTGATATAGAAGTCACAAACCACTTTACTATCGAAATTTCATAAAAGAAGACATAATTAAAAACCCAATTCACTTACGGGATAAGAAGCCGGTTGAGAGCCCACAACCAACAGAGACAAAACCACAAGACTCGCTTAACCACCGCTCTAAGGAATGCACCGATTCAGTCTGAGAACCAAAAAAGGCGTTTCGCTCGCTTCACGCGCCTACACAAAGAAGGAAAGGCGGATAGATCTGAGCCATCAGTGTAGGAAATGGGGAGTCACTGGTGCATCATCACATCTTCAGATCTGAACCACACACACTTACATCGAACAGCAGCTCAAATGGCGCAACGTTGCTTCATCCCACAACAAGGAGACCGAGGGCCATACAACTTAACAAAACACTAGGAAAGGCTCAACGCCAAGGCTCGAGAACCAACGGACACTGGCCACGCAAAACAATAGGTGAAGTCTTCTTCTTCTTCTTAGAATGGATGTAAGTTGTGAGATGAAGTGAAATGAGAATTGTAAAAAAAAAAGTAGTCTTACATTTTTCAAAAATGCAGTAGTCCAAATGTCCAATACTTGTGAATTTAATATCAATAATGAACATCAAATTGCAAGACAAATCAAGTCGTTATCGCAGCCTTCAGCAAAATAAATAAAAGTCGCATCACAGCGATTAATAGACAACCAGGGCTGTGATAACAAATCCTAATCGCTAAAAATATTATAATATCTCTTATAAGAAAACATACAAGAAAAAAAACAGAAAAAAAAACAGCGCAATGTCATTGTTGAATAACCAATTCCTTACTCTCGTGGAAAAGTTGAAATGTTCTCGTTTTCCAAAGGAAACAACTGCACTGGAAATCAACTCTGCAGTATGTTTGAAATGATGCAACTAAGTGGAAGCAGGTGGATGTAATACAAACGACTCAGAGATACAATATTGCACGTAATGGGTGAATATATAGTAGGAGGTCACCACTGGACATGATCGCCAGATGGTTAGATTAAAAGCAACAAAAATGAATCTTTTTTTAATACATAAGAAAGTGAAGCAACGATCGACACCCAACCAGCAGCATCGATCGACACCACTTCGATTACAGAGCAACTCAAAGCAATGACACTTGAAGCCGCTCACCCTCCTAGATCACCTGCATTACGATTTAATGAGCTTACACCAGATGAGTACAGAGTCTACAGAGACCAGTGTGGAGACGTGAAAACTAACGATGGAAGGATTCTCAATGTATCCAAGTAAGACATACCATATCCTTGAGTATGCTGAAAAAATTGGGAGTGTCTATTTGAATCTACCACGGTGCAGTGTACGTCAGAATAGGAGAAGACCATATCCACAACATCTAGTAACGATAGACATGCTTGAAGACATGATAGCTTGAGTGTACACATCCCATGATATAATGATGGAAGACACCAATGAGAGACTGGATGGTATATGTTATCCTATTGACAAAAGGATTGGATGGATATATTAGTGTCTGGATAATCTTAAGGATAGAATGGACGAAGTCAAATATGCTGTAGAGAAGCTGAAGAGACAGAGGACCAAAGGAGATAAGGCCATAAGAAGCTTTGTAGATACCTGGTTCGAGATGTCTGAGGAAGATGTGGAGACTTGTTTTCCAACAAAGTCTTCTGCTCCTTTTGATTTCTAGTTTCAACACTCACAAACGTCAAGCTATAGAATATAAACAAGTGTTGGATAGGAGCCAACCCATTACTAAGTATTTAAATTAAGTTTTTATTTTTAGTTTTACTTATTTTCTGATTTATTTTATTTCAGATCCAAGGAAAAAAAGTCTATAACAAGCATCATCCGACAACCTTTTCATGCATCGGCCGATACTATTCGAACATGAGCGTCACTCGACATCATCCTATTGTGATACTCATCGCAGAAACAGGTTATTCGATTCCTCGGTACAGTTTTTTATTATGATTTATTTTCTTCTCCGATATTGGGCTGAATAACATTGGACACAGTGGTGTTTAAGTCTAGGGAGGTGTTTACTAATATTGAGTTTTGTTTTTGAATTTTTTTCTTTTATTGAGTCTTAAAGTTTTATTGAGTCAAGAAGGGGATAATGATAATTTTTTTATTTCTATTATATCTAACCATCTCTAGCACCATTTTAGATTTACTGATTGTAGAGTGTAATAGATGGAAACACCGCAATAGATCACCTACCAATAACACTCACACCTGCTAAGAATGTCTGGAGAACCCAAAGCTGACTTCCAACCTTAATTAACTATATCATCTTGTTTTGGGGATTGTTATGCACCGGATCAGATTCCACTTATAAGTCTGGAAGGTAAAGGTCTATGTGCTAGTTCCCTTCTTTCTCCCCTTCAATTTTAAAAGAATTTGAACATGATTTGGTGGCTACAACGATGAAAGCTTGATTCATAAATATTATAAAAAAATAAAAATAACAAAAATAAGTGAACATGTAGTGTTGGCTACAACCATTAGATTTTGATTCATGGAAGTCTATCCAAATATCTCAGTTAGTTAAAAAAATAAAATAATACCCTGCAAAAGAGGAAGACACTGACTGAGAGAAGTGAGAAGAGAGAGAGGAAAGGAACTGGAATAAACTGCATGTTGGCCCAAATACTAGGGTTAATTTGACCTTGCATCATGGTGCCAATTGTTTAATCTGAATTCGGCACGTACCGGAATTAGGTACAAATTCGGTGGTGAGTTATTTGAAAGATGTTTATGGATATATCAAAAGGTTGATTACAATAGAAAGAACTAAGAACTCGTAAAAGCTTAAGAAATCGACAAGTACAAGTAAAACTAAATAAACCATAGTTCTTGTGGCGAGTTTTGTGTGTTGGTGATTCTTTAAGCTTGGTCTTTCCTATTTATAATCGATTTCTTTCCTTTTTACTTCAAATCGGCGTGCCCCTTTGACCGCTTTTTATTTAAATGAACCGAGTTCATTTTTACTTGATAGACCTTATCGAGGGATGCAATCTATCTCAAACACTATGTAAACTTTGATATCATATAATATATATAATTGAATTAAGTATTACTGAGCATAATTCTGGTTATGTTTGGGTTTTACAAACTACTCCTTTTCCCTAAAACTCAGTTAATTAGGATATCTTTGATGCTTTTGAACTTTAAAACGTGATGCCTAAGAAGAGTTTCCACGCTTAGCGGGGCCAAAACTGTTGTTTGTACAATATAATGCATGTCACGATTAAACCAATATGGCTCTTTCCAAATACATGTGGGCCTGTGGCTGCCATGAGTCTAATTTCAAATTGTGAAAGTTCTCACAACTTGATCGTAACCCAATAGGTTTAAAATATAAATTCAGGTTTGAAAAATTGAATATTGCGTGAATGAATAAAGTAAGTTTAGAAAGTACCAAAAAGTAGTTATTTGGTTAAATCAGCAATAGGTTAACGTTAGAGAAACAAAAAGACCATAAACTTAAATGAACAATAACTTAACTTCTTAAATGAAGAAACAAAAAGTGACTATGGTTAAGGAAGAGATGAATTTTCTACGGTATGGAAATCATGTTTGTCCTGCTAAGAAGATTCACCACACTCTCTGCCAAAGAAAGAAGAATCCCCACACTGTATAGTACCTACGTAGCCATATATCTAAATTTCCTGATTATCTCCCAGTCCTCTTAAATTACATTTCATGTAGAAGACAAATCATGCAGCAGGAGCATAATCGTAGCCACTGTCATCGTCATCTCCACCATTCTCAGTATATGATCCAAGAGAATTGTCCAACAATTCTTCAACACACACTGCAGAAGCACAGTAAAAATTTATGATGACCAAGTTTGCGGCGAAAGACATAGGTGATTTGTTTTTTTTTTTTTTGGTTAAAAGTGGATCGATGATAAAAGTAATGGAGAGAGAGACGCAAGAAAAGTGATTTTTAATGTTGATGTGAGTTTATAGGACGAATAAGGGAGACTAACGAGGCTTTTATAGATGGAAATCAAAGGTAAAACAAGTGGTGAACGCACTCCGTGGTTAGGACTGCCTTGGTAGGGTTTGTGATCTACTCATGCAGTTGTGTGTTTGGCAAAATTAATTTTACCTTTTTCTTCACACGTAGGATTTTCTTATGACACATCAGACGTTAAGTAAAGTCATTGGTCATATTCCTTTCTAGTATCATATATACGAAAATATTGTCGTTTTTCAATTATATTCTGAGAGTTCTCAAAACAAAATCTTTGTAAACCCTTTCCAAAATTATAAAGAGTCTTCTTCTTAAATCTTTTAGTTGTCTAATCCCATCTTCATCTCATCGATATTGGGTAATTTTCCCAACAAGTGGTATCAGAGCTAGGCTCAAACATAACATCAAGACCCGTGAGATTCAAGATGGAGGCTACCGTTACCGTTGAAGGTGACATGTTCAAACTCACGACAGACAACTACTCTTATTGGAAACCGATGATGGAAGATCACCTTTATTGTAAGGATTTGCATGAACCCATCATCATGAAGGAGAAGCCGGAAGGAAAGGATGACAAAACATGGGAAATACTAAACCGAAAGGCGGTTGCTGTAATCCGTAAGTACATTGACCGATCTCTCTTTGAACATGTTTCTACCTACACAAATGCTTTTGAATTATGGACAAAACTTGAATCCATGATTCAAAAGAAAACACCTCGAAACAAAGCTCTTCTTGTTCGACGGTTGGTAAAGTTGGAGTACAAGGATGGCCAGAGCATGATGGAGCACTTGAACAATTTCAAGGGGATTGTAAATCAGCTTAACAAAGTTGATATGAAGGTTGAAGACGAAATGCAAGCCCTTTTACTCCTTAGTTCACTACCGGAGAGTTGGGACACACTAGTTGTCA
>NC_027752.1:23445737-23450181 GCF_000695525.1 Brassica oleracea var. oleracea
GTAGGAGTTGTGAGTCGCTTTCTAGCGAATCCAGGAAAGGAGCATTGGAAAGCAGTTAAGTGGATCCTACGCTATCTACGAGGCACAACGAAGAAGTGTCTATGTTTTGGCAATGAAAAATTGGAGCTGAACGGTTACACCGATGCAGATTGGGCTGGTGATAAAGATTCAAGGAAATCAACATCAGGCTTTGTTACTACCTTTGCAGGGGGAGCTGTTTCCTGGCAATCGAAACTACAAAAGTGTGTTGCCTTATCCACCACGGAAGCAGAATACATCGCAGCAACGGAAGCATGCAAGGAGATGCTATGGATGAAGAATTTCTTGCTTGAGTTAGGAGTAAAACAAGAAAAGTACAACATGCTATGTGACAACCAAAGTGCTATTCACCTAGCAAAGAATCCAACATTTCACTCTCGCTCGAAGCACATCGACATTCGGCATCATTGGATTCGAGAAGTTCTTGAAGAGAAGCTTCTACATCTCAACAAGGTACACACCGATGAAAACTGGTCAGACTTTATGACCAAGGTATTACCGATCAAGAAGTTTGAAGATTGCTGCAAAGGCACGGGAATGGCAATGGTTTCGGGCTGAATCGGGAAGGGGGAGATTTGTTGGGTTTTCCCTCATTAGCCCAAGAATAATAATTAATCAAGTTATAACCCAAGAGCCCAAGAAGAAGAGATATGTAGAGAAAAATGGAGAAGGATGAAGAAGTGTGTAGAAGAAGAGAGAAAGTTATAGAGTTAGATATTTTGAAATAAATAATAATTTAGAGAAATCTAGAACTTGTTGGAGTGTGCTCCTCCACTTGTATAAATAGGGGTGCTTAGCACCATTTGTAATTATCCACATCAAGAAAACAAAGAGAGAAAACATTTGTAAGAGAGAGTTCTCAAAACAAAATCTTTGTAAACCCTTTCCAAAATTATAAAGAGTCTTCTTCTTAAATCTTTTAGTTGTCTAATCCCATCTTCATCTCATCGATATTGGGTAATTTTCCCAACATATTCTTCCCCACTCACAAAAATAAAATACCATGACTTTTCGATCTATAGTATAAGATTTATGTTCGCATCACTACATTTCTACTTTTCACGTTCTCTATGCCTTCGGTGACTAAATTTTTTGTTGGATGTGTGATATCAGATGAGAGCTAGAAGGCATTCTTACTTGCAAGACTGCGTTGGTACTTCAGTCAAAAACAAATGAAAAACACAGCGTTGAAGTAGTCTAGGTAGCCATCACAGATGTGGGAACCGAAATTCGGTTACAAGACATTCAGTTGAACTTTCCATCATTTCTTGTGAGGTTTCACATTTTTCAAAGAAGTGATTTGCATAATAGAATTGTTTTTTTTTCTTTGATAGAGTCGTGAAATTAGGTCGATAGAGATGCTTACATTTATAGGCGTAGTTTAGTATATATATTATTGGGAAAATTATTTTTTAGAGCAAAAAAATGATAACTATGCCCATTTAGAGTAATATCTATTTTGTGTTATTTTTATCCATAACATACTTTAAGATTTTTGAAAATAAATTCAATAAGTAGTTTCATAAACCAAAAAAAAATTGGAGAAATAATAACTTTTGATAAAATACAAATATGAACTTAGTGGTATTTTTTTCAGTTCTAAAAATGTTTAAATCATAAATTTCAGATTATGTTTTAAATAAAGTAGAAATGGCATTCTACGAAGTAGAAATGGCATTCTACGAAGTAGAAAACAAAATCTAATTTTTTAATTAATCTACAATGTTTAGAATACGTGATCTACGTAAATAAGAGTATTCTAAAAATATTTAGAATACACATTCCGCGCTTAACCTACCGATCTAAAATCTTTAGAAATCAAAATCTACATCCCCCTATACATTAAAAGAGAAGTCACTTTAGTGATTTCTGCTGAGGTGGCACTCATATAGAGCTTCTCAGGAAAAACGTTATAATTCTATTGGTTGAATTTTTGGAATTTTTCTTTTTGATTTATTTTTTCACTCCCTTCCGCGTAATTAAAAACGCAGTCGTTTATGTTGAAGTTTTTTCTTCTTTTTTTTTCCAATCGCGTGTCAATTGAAGGGGAAGATGGTTTCAATCTGATGAAGACAGTCCGACCAGATGAGTTTTGTTCTCCATAACATAAAGACTCAATCCTATCCATCGCTAACAGCATCGACAACCAGACGAAGTGAAGTTTATCGAGTCTCTCGGAATTTTACGTTTTTTTTGCTTCTCTGATTGGATTCGACTTTTAAGATATGATGCGAAGGTTTTTTGATACCTCTGATTAGATTCGACTTTTAAGCTATGATACAAAGATTGTTGGATAACACTGATTCCAATCGACATATGTTTCTTGATTGATTACATTTTGCTTATTTACATTTTGAATCTTTTGTATCTAATTGATTGATTAACCTTCTTGCTGTTCAGGTCTTGCTTCTCTTAAACAAGACCATTGCCACGACCACAAAAGTATTATCACAACAAACTTGCATTCGACTTCAGTCTCTGAAGAAGGACTGTAAGATTACCTTCTCCTTAATAATTCAACAGATATTTGGACAGTACTATCTTGTGATTTTAAAGTTTGTTTTTTTGTTTCATTAGCACGATTTAGAGCTTTACAAAACAATTCCAATGGTCTGTTGCATTGCTAATTGCAGAACGATTAAGATCTCAATGGGATAATACTGTCAGAGATAAGGTAAACCTTCTCTTCTCCTGAAAGCATATGCAAATCCGTTTGTTCAGTCGGTTTCATTCCTTTATGTATCCGGTCCTTTGGTTTTAAGATTTTCAATTTTGGTTTTCTTAATTATGAGATATTAAGCCCATATAATTAGATAACTAGATAGATATTAACCCATATAATTAGATTACTTGTGCAAGATTTGCATATTACTAACTTTCCTTATTATTCTAATCAATTACTTGCGGAAGTTGTTTTCGTATTTATTATATTACTTGCGCAAGTTAAAATCATATCATATGCAAATCAATTTATGACAATACACAATTAAAATCTTTCTTTAAACGATTTCAATCTTTATTAGGGGTCACTAATATGATAAATAAATCGGCTTAATATATATATGGCATACCCGAATGGTTAAAATACAAACATTCAGCTCTAACAAGAACAATGGCAATGGTGCGAGCCAAAAAAAATATTGTTTCTTTAGTGAGAGAATTAAAACCACGTAAAGATACGTCCCGTATTGAAGTTATGATTCTTCGCTTGTGGAGAAACTATAACAAAGAATCAGGAAACACCATTGAAATGGTGGTTGTTGATAAAGAAGTAAGTTACTTTAAATATGCATTTTTTTTGGAAGCATCGTTTATATAATTATTCTGCGTATATAAGGACTTCATATTTTTTTGTCTAGGGGACAAGAATTCATGCTTCAGTTGGTGAACAACTCATGAAAAAATTTGATGACAAGCTACGCGAGGGAGATGCGATTGTCCTCCCGTTGTTCAAAGTGTACGATGCTACTGGTGAATACCGTACGACGCCACATCCTTACAAAATTGGCCTCTTTCACACAACATTTGTTGGAATAGCTGATGATTTTCCAAGTGCAGTTTCCGAAAAATATTTCGCGGACTTCTCTGATATTCTTGGTGGAAATCTGGACCATAGCTGTTTGGTTGGTGAGTTAGTTTCTTACTCAGTTAAAGAGTCTTTCACTTTATTACTACCTGTTTCTGATTTGAGTCTTCTTTTTGGTATGTAGATGTGGTTGGCCAAATAGTTAACTTCGGGTCTCTGGAAAACAAAATAATAAAGGAAAAAGACAACATGAGGCTCTTGGTTGAGTTCTGTGACCCAAAGAAAAGTGAAAGATTTTTAATCTATTTATACTTTGCTAAGAAAACATCTATTAACTGTATTTAACTTAAGTTTATATTATACAGTAATGTGAAGATGATGTGTACTCTGTGGGGTAGTTATGCTAAACAAGTATACGATTACAGTAGGAGTAACATGTCCACCATGATTATTTGTGTGATCAGATTCTGTTCTGTTAAAGAGTGGAAAGGTAAATAATATTCTTCCGGTTTGTGTAAAATGTTACTGAGCATAACATATTAATAAGATTAATATACTTTGTAGGTGCTTACTCCATATCTAGCGGGTATAATTCAACCCATATCCTGCTCAACCCAACACTTGATTTTATTGAGGAGTTCAAAGCAAGGTACGTATCCGATGTTCACCGGATGGAAACCTATGGAGAAGTTCACTACATATAGATGTTTGTTTTGATTTTTGAACATCATTTTCACTGAAATGTTTTAACATAAAGTGTGATTATTTTATTTGGCAGTCTCCCTGATGATTCACTTGCTCTTACGAACAACGATAGTAGCCAATGGTCTGTTGGTACTGCTACTTCTATTCGTGCCAGGTTTTTTGTTCTTAATGAGA
>NC_027752.1:23451735-23452700 GCF_000695525.1 Brassica oleracea var. oleracea
AAATACAATTAACATATTTATAATTTATGTTTTCGATAAGTAATGTGAAAAGACACGACTCATCGAGAGTCCCCTAGACATTATAAAGACAGCAGTGAATAATTGTGAACAAAATCTTTCATCTCACTTCTTCTCCGATTGAGTCTCTCCAACTTTCGGTAAGTTTATTTTCTTTCTCTTTAGTTTTTTCTTTCAAATATATTGCATGTAGATCCATCAGTTTTCTGTATAAGCGGTTACCAATTGAATCAAGACTTTTTAGGTTTTGTATCCGTCATGCGTCTTTTTGTTCAAAAACCTGTCTATGATCTTGGTAGGCTTGTTTTCTGTAAAAATCAATGAGTATTTAGGAGATCTTATGTGTACAACTGCTTATTATTGATCGTTGTAAATATTTTTTCCGCTTAGATAATATAACGTTTATAACTATTACTGTTTATAATAAGCAGATCGACCAACATCTCGAGGTGGCATTCAAGAAGGACCTTAACCGCAAGTCTCCAATGACTGATGATTACGGTACTTCTCTTGAAGAGGCATTCAAAAATGGAATGGAGGGGATGACTGCGCATTACCAAGTCATTCTCTTTATGTAGAAGCAACTACATGATGCGCTCATCAACAAGCATGCTGAAGAACTTGAAGTCGCTCGCGTACAAGGTAAACTGGAACTCTTTGACGAACTCTTCAACATGTCTGCATTGAGCGAAGAGAAAGAGAAGATAGAGTCGGAACTCGTGCTTGCAGAGGCCAAGGCGGCTGATGTGAAGGTTCCTTACATCGATTGGTACAAGTTGAATGAGCCACTGATGTTTGATTAACCTTGTCAATTTCTTGTTTGCTTCAAGTTAAAACGTTTAATCTTTTTTATATTTTGGTGTTGTAATATGGAACATATTTTCTGGTTTTTAAAACCAGTTTTCCAGCAAAATTTGGTCGGTTATTAAACTATTTGAAGTTTGTTA
>NC_027752.1:23454190-23454916 GCF_000695525.1 Brassica oleracea var. oleracea
ATAGGACTTTGGTTTAGGGTTTAGGGTTTGAATTTCAGGTGTACAGTTCCACGGATATATATTTAGGATTTTAATTTTACGGTTTGGATTTAGGGTATAGGACTTCATTTTTGGGTTAAAGAGTTTCTTCAGTTAGAGTTGAGAAATATATGACATTTATTTCGTCCCATCATTTTTCTGTGAAATAATGATGGCATGAACATAAGAAATACTAATTAACTATTTCGTATCACTAAGAGAGCACAAACATTCAATGTGCAAAACCGATAATAAAATACCATTGATTTAAACATGTTATTATACAATATGACATTGAGTCCTGATTATAAATAAACCCAGAACCGACTATTATCCCAGAACCCACTATTATCCAAATGAAACCAACCTTGTTTTATGAATTAAAACATGTAGAAAACCATAATGGAACTGATTTCCCCGTTTTTAGGCTTTTATATGCATTAATACAGTCAAAGCCCATTTTAAAAGTCGATCTGAAAACATAGTTAAGCCCAAATATAAAGAAGACGGATTTCAAAACTTGAAACCCTAAATTGAGCGACGTGTTTAGTAGGTCTCCATAAATCTGCTACGAAAAATTACAATCATAGCGTCCGAACATTCTCCCCTTTCAATGAAGCCGCTCAAATATAATTGGTCAATTCCTACCCAGGTATTAGCGAGCTACTAAACTAAATTTTTTTGCAATACAAATTTGTTCAGCATAAA
>NC_027752.1:23457453-23459372 GCF_000695525.1 Brassica oleracea var. oleracea
ATACAAATTTGTTCAGCATAAAAGATAATTTTTATGATCCTATAGGAATTATGCACTTTTGATCCTGAAAAATCTCCATTGGATTCCTATGGCTATGTAAGTTTTTTTACACATAAAATATTTTGTTTCTATTATACGTTTGGAGTACTTACAAGTCATAATTTGATGTTTGTTATGTGACAGTGTTACGAAAAAGTTGACAATCATACAGACAATAAAGTCATTAAGAGGCATCAGTTTCACATTATGATGCGCTTTACACACGGAAACCAACATTCAGCCAATATCCACGATGAACCAGATAAATCCAAGTTTATGGATTGGATGGAGACTAACAAACAAATACGTAAAGGAGTAAATCTAAACTCTTTGATTAGAAAGTGATGTGCTGTTCGTAACTTTGTTTGGGATCCATTGACTAAAACATGGTCATCTAAATTTGAGATTTGAAGTTACTATATGTTTTTTTTTTCGTATTTAACTCTTAATTATTGGATTTGATTTTATTTATTACTTCGTTGGTTTTTTTTTTAATTTTAATATTAAAAATCTTCATTTGTCGTATATAAGTTTCTCTGATATATTTATCCATTACTGTTACTATGAATGCAGCCGTCGTAATATTATGCTTATATTATATACATTAATTTGAAGCATAATAATATCTTAAATATTCAAGTGATTAGGCGGTTAAAAATCAAAATTATTAAAACCAACTTTTAAAAGAAATAAAAAATCAGTTACCTTAATATCAGAAATATTATAGGTAACATGCATGAAGCCGTCCTAATATTAAATTTATAAAGTATAACCTAGGAACTGATTTAACTTGACCAATACGTAATTCATATTGATATCTTTCTTAAAACTGTATATCACACACTTGCCGAATTAATAATTAAATGTGTTTATATTACATCAGATGTCGATCATTGTAGATATTTGGTCGGTAACTTTTGGTAACAAATCTTAATTAGATTTGGTAACAAATTTAAGATTCCCAGTAAATATGAGTAGAGGATATACGCGTAATAATTTTGTAGATCTTTGAAATATAATGTTCCTTGGATGTTCCTAGACGGACACACCATTTATTAAAAAACGTTTATATAAGATTAAAATAACGATAATGAGACTGAGGTTATTTGGAATTGATATTATATAAAAATACAAGCAAAACATACAAAATAGCAACGTACGAAACTGAACGAAATAGATAAATCACATATGTAAAAAACATAAGTTATTTTACATGCGTGCTTAGATAATACATCTCCACAACTCTGCTTGTTTTAGTCTTGATTCATAGCAAACTGAACAAATTGAGTAAGCCTTTTGGAGTAGTAACAATGCTTGCATACTTCAGCCATGTTATCGGGATGGCACTCAGTCCATGGCTCAAGGTTCACCATAGCTGTATAGTAGCGGGTCTCCATAATTGCAGGGATTGTACTTAGAGTTTTCTTGACTCTTTTCCAGCAATAATCGGAGGTTGATAGATTTTCTTTCCATTGGAGTTTATCCAGATACTTCTTACCTTTTGGATAGTGTTCTAATGCAAGCAATAACAAACCGTAAAGATAAGTACCGTTTGTATACTCACCAATGGATGCTTGGCGTAGATGATAGAGGCCTTTGCGTTTTTCTTTGTGGACGAAATATTGAAGTATGCCCTCAATATACTGTGCCTCAGGGTTGTCGTTCTCCAAGCATAGTTCCTTGAATCTGTTGTGCTTGGTGAGCATTTCGAAAGGTTTGGCAGCAAAATATGACAAGGAAATGTTTCTGAAATAGATGGTGGGATCGGAGTTGGAGTGGTCGTCGTTTGAATTAGAGGAATCATCGATGTAAACAATGTCATAATTGTTCACTGATTTTTCTTCTCCCATATTCACTTAACTGTCTGTATTTTGTTTGAT
>NC_027752.1:23459472-23460687 GCF_000695525.1 Brassica oleracea var. oleracea
ATTAGACAATGGATTTGTTGTACCATACAACAGAGACCTCATGCTTCAATATCGCGCGCATATGAATGTAGAGTGGTGCGTCCAAACACGAGCTGTTAAGTATCTTTTCAAATATATTCATAAGGGACCAGATTATGCCTCAGCTGCAATGGATAAAGAAGATGAAGATGGCGTCATTGACGAGATAAAAAATTATCACGACTGCAGGTATTATTATATTTATACCAATTCGTGTTACTATTTAGAAAGTACTATATTCTATAAATTTATAACAATATATTAAAAATTCAGTAGAAACTCTATAAGCTATTCATTAATTATAGAAGATCAATAAATTAATACTAATTAGAATATTGAACTTTATACATTAACTTAATTTCTCCAATCCAAGTTTGCGCAAGTAATCCGCTATTAAAAAAAATAGAATACGAAAAAAATACTAAGATAATACAAAATTTGTATTCTACTCTATGTCTTTGCAAAGGAAACGAAAATACATCAATAATCTATTACTATTAGTACAAATATATATATGTATAAATTTTAAAAAATATCTAATATCATAGATGAAATTTATATAACTCATTTGTTATAAATAAAATAAATACATTATTAACAAATAGAGTTTATCTACCTTTTACATTTTCTGGCCAAGGTTCATCTTTACTCATATATGTTTTCGTGTTTCTTAATTAGATATATTACTGCATGCGAGTCGTCTTGGCGGATTCTTGCTTTTCCTACACATTTTCGTACTACTTCTGTAGAGAAACTTGGCTTTCATCTTCCGGATCAGGAACTGGTATTTTTTTATGAAGACGAACCTATTGAGAGTATTCTCAACAAAAAGACTGTCAACCAATCCATGTTTTTGGCCTGGTTCATAGCAAACAGAAAATATGCAGAGGCAAGAGAGTTGACATATGCGGAATTTCCAACAAAATTCGTTTGGAAATCAGGTACGAGAGAATGGGTACCACGGAAACGAGGCTTTGCGATAGGGAGGATTGCGCATATTCAGCCATCAGGTGATGAGCTATATTTCTTAAGAGTATTGCTAAAATGGGTAAGAGGGCCGACATCATACGAGGATATAAGAACAGTTGATGGTGTTTTATATCATACATACGAAGATGCTTGCTATGCGTTGGGATTGATGGATGATGACAAGGAATTCATAGAAGCTATCAAAGATGCCAGTGACTGTAGTTCTGC
>NC_027752.1:23461385-23485329 GCF_000695525.1 Brassica oleracea var. oleracea
TGGCTAATTGTTACTCAGTTAATGCCCCATGTGATAGAAGGTAGAATTATAACCGGAAAAAAAATTGCTGGACATCCGGTTTGGATCCCTAGAATGTTTGTCACACCACCTGACACCAAGTTCCCCTTCAGAATGCGTCGAAGACAGTTTCCAGTTACTTTGGCTTTCGCGATGACCATCAACAAAAGTCAAGGTCAAACACTGGAAAGTGTTGGGTTGTTTCTGCCTAGGCCAGCCATGGTCAGCTCTACGTTGCACTTTCAAGAGTTAAGTCGAGATCTGGATTGAAAATCCTAATAACTGGTAAAGAAGGGAAAACGCAGACAAAAACGTTGAATATTGTCTGCAAACAAGTTTTTCAGAATATTCCATAGTCACAGTATGTAATTTTAATCTACTTTCTTTTCTAATACAAAATTTTAAGTATATAGACTGTTACAATTATTTACTTTTTGTATTTTCCAGATAGGTAGTGATGGGTTAGGAACTGATTGTATTCAGGAGCATCCCGTTTTCTGACTATTTCGATGAAAGTATGTCTACTTTAATATTATTTCATGTTAACTTTTATTTTTTTACTTATAAATCTGTAAAATAATGTTCATCCGACAAATTACTTACAATATTTATTTAATTTTTTGCAGGTTTCTAAATTATTTTGCATTATTTTTCGACAATTGTACTTCATAATTTATATTTTTATGGACAATTTTTCGATTTTTTTAAATATATTTTCTTTTACTATGTCTACACAAAAGTTTTGTTTCTTTTATTATTAATGGAAACAAAATATTTTATTCTCCATCATAGATTTTAACGACAGATATACAATACATTTCTAATTAATGATAATATAAAATCTAAATTTTCTAAAACTATGCAATATTTATTCCATATTTTGAATGAAAGTTTCTTCATAAATATACAAAGAAAATAGGGACGTTGCAATTATACATACACGGTACACACAATATCTGCCTCTTCATACTGAAGTTACTTTGTTCCCTCTCGTCCATCTCAAATTGGTGTGCGATCTTTTTTCCACGCCTGATGAATTCTCACAAAGACGGTTGTTGACATATTATAAAATCCGTTACTTATAAAATCATATAAGATTTAGTCCATATTTTGAATTTTCTTATGCCCGCAAGGGGTGCGGGCCGGTCACCTAGTATTAATATAAATCTACAACACGTAGAAACCGACTTCTACATATTTACTGTAAATATAAAACATGTAGAAATCAAAATCTACATATTACTATAATTCTAAAAACCTGTAGAAATTGATTTCCACAGATTGGCTGTATTCTACGGATAAGAAATCAGTTCCTAAAAATATGGAAACAAAATATTTAGGAATAATCACTTTCATATTTTTTTAAAAATCGATTTTTTTAAAAAAAACAAAAAAAAATTACAATTTTAAGGACATTATTGTCATTTTGAAAATAATTAGCCTAATGGTACATAAAGTATATTAGATTAGTATAAAAGGACATAGTTATCATTTTTCGCTCTAAAAAATAATTTTCCCTATATTTTTTTGGAATAGAGATGCGAAACTACCCTATACGTGGTTGTATATATAGCATTAAGTTAATCGATTTTAAAGTTTTTAAATAAAGAAATATTCTTTGGAATATACGCCATTGGGTTTGGATTGGGTTTGGATTGGGTTTGGAAATCCCTAGAGTATTAGTCAAGCAATATCATTTTAATTTGCATTGTTTAACAGTTAGCGATGGTTTGCATTTAAAGAGGAGTATTTTAGTAGATCTTTCAAATATATAATGTAATATAGGAATATAATATTTTAAGTAATATGGTCGACTTCTTTTGAGTATATTCGATTTTTAAATAATATGATAATAATTTGCAAGATCTTATCAAAACAGTTATACAACTAACAACATTACTAAAATTAAGAAAAATTAAGATATGATATTTTGTGATTGGCAAACCGCCAAACTTAATTCTCTTACGATTGAAATTATTATTTAAATTTAAATTTTCTAAAACATATAGGAATTTTCTAAATTTCTAAAACACGCAAGTTGAGAAATTTTAGTATATGTTGCTCAAGTTATAGTACACATTTGTAATACTTTAGAATTGATATTGGGAAATAACTATATGCATTATAATATTTACCTTTGATATATGATATGAAAAAAATAGATACAATACGAAAGAGAATTGAGTATGAAATTGACATTGATGTTGAGAAGTGTGTATGAAACTTTGAATAACTTTGTAGCATGATGACCAAACTAAAAAAACAAATAGTTGCTTTTGAAATTATGTAGGGTATATCATATACGTTTAAGTATGTATTTTAAACACTGATATAATTAAATTGATGAGTTGATAGTAGTTGTAAATCATAGTGCCAAATGAGTATATGCATTGGTATTTACAGTTTTGTTTTATGATATTAAAATATGAATGGCACATTTGTCATATCAAAAGAAAAATGTTTCTGGTGGTTCCATTCACTTTTGAGTTTATGATCAAACTCAATAACGTAATGGCTTGTTTTTAATATATGCAGGTTTTGGGCCTTATGGCGAAGTTTCATGAAGAGTAGGTGCAGTAAATGAAATCCGAATTGTATATGCGACGATTGTTTTGGAAATACGCTTGATATATTCTGGTATTTCTCTTATTTTTATTTATTTTACTAAAGAAAAATCCAGTGGCATGGCTTGTAATTATAGGAGAAAATAAAAGCATAATCATAGGAGGAATTCTGCTTTAAGAGTATAGATTATTTTTGGTTTATTGTAGAAGGACCAATCTTAACATGAAATATGAATTGTAATCAATTTTTACCAAAAATGTAGTGTTATATTTAAGTTAATAACATCATACAACTATTGCTATCGTATCTTCATATTTCGTAGCGTTAAAAACAATATTATCGTAGAAGGAGGTTGTAACACTCCCGATCTGGTCTAAGTATAAGTTGACTCGACCAACCGTGCAACAATCAAACAAGAACATGCATAGCCGATCACTCGTAACTGAAACCAAACCGAGAAGTCACAATGTGTACATAAACGACTAACCGGAAGTTCCCGAAATAAATCCAGGTACCTTAGGCCAACTGCCTAAGCACACATATCCTATTAGGTACAACACGAGGCTTTACAACCTTAAGAGTAATACCCAATAGTTGGTTCGTCCAGACAAGGACTAATATCATTTTGAACCCGTACTTTAAAAACATTCTTTATACACTATATACTTATTCATTTAAAATAATCTTACAAAATCTTATAGATTAAACTCGAGGTTTTCGGTCAACAAACCTTATACATAAAGTATATCAAAACGACTGCAAGGATAATAAAACTACCGCTGGCTAATGCCGTTCCTTCCCGTCCTAGAGTAAAGGTCTCCCACCTGCTGGTTACCTGCATATAATATGAGTCATGAGTAACTAGTTTACTCAGTGAGTCTAATCCCACACCCAAACACATATCAATAGTATCCCGAGCAAGCGACACCATTTGAATGCAGTGGAATTATATTCCACAATTAATATAATTATAAGGCCTCTCAATCCATCCATGTGAATCTATCTTAAACATCACCTCCACGATACCTGCCAATCACTCATACTCTTAATATATATATATATGCTAAACCTGGAAAACCACCAAGGCTAACCGAGCCTAACGGGGAATAAATATAACCATCATCTCCATCAGATATTCCAAGATAGAACATCCAACGCTGCATGCAGTTACACGGCCTCCAGGGTGCGACCCCATCATCGTGTCTTCATGATCTTGATCCATATCGCAGGACCAATTCACGGCAATGCGGGACTTTCGGGAGAGTGAGTATACAATAAGACTTCACATGATTCACACTTATTAATAGAATACTTATAGATTAGTACTTGAGAACAAGTACTAAGGCTCGGGATAACCTCAAAGAATTATTCTTATTAATTCTTAAGTATTTAAACTAGATAAATACTTCATATATAAATATAGATCAAGGGATAATACTTAATCAATCAACCATAATTACTCCTTAATTAATCCATGATTAATCCTTAATTAAGCAATGATTATCCCTTAATTAATTCATGATTAATTCTTAATTAATCAACCATATTCAATATGCAATCATGCATACTCATTCATAATTCATTCATCATCTATCTAGACTCACCTTTAAATCCATGAGATTGGCTAAGGAAGACTAGACTCGAGCTCAAGCTAATCACACTTCACTTCTGGATCACTCTCGGTTCAGAACCATCACAAGGATCCGGCTGATCCGAATACTCTCCTTGGCCATCTGAATTCAAAACATAACAGTTGGAACATAAGGTTCACTAGTCTGGTTCAAGAAGAAACTCAACTCAATTCATAACATTTCAGTTCAGTTCTTTCATATCAGTTCGGTTCAAGACAGATTGATACCATGTTCAGCTCGGTTCAAGCCTTAACAATTTAACTCGGTTCATATCAGCTTAGTTCATGCTCAGTTGACTCCGGTTCTAATCAGTTCCCAACAGCTTAACTCGGTTATACTCAGACGACATCAGTTCAAGACAATTTCAGACCATAGACAGCTCGGCTCAGATCAGATCAGAACATACTCAGCTCAATTCAGTTCTAAACAAGATCAAATCAGTTCGGTTTAATTCCCATAATTCTTATCAGTTCGTCTACTGGTTCTATGAGAATGATTAAATCATAAACCAACCAAGACTGAAGAGAACAAGACCTTAGACAACTGATCCTTACAGGTTAACCAACATACATTGATTGGTTCTCATCAAAACATGGCTGAATCAAGAAGCTGAAGCTTACCGGTTTTACTCAACTAATTAAACTTGACTGGTTGTCTCTCTTCAAGCTAACCACGAATTAACCTGATCAACACCACAAGAATCCATGGTTGGATTTATTCAGAATTTATCTCCAGTGTAGGCAAACCAACAAAACTTCTCACAGAAACTGATCCACAACCATCTTACCGATCAAAATCAAAGGCTGAAGAACATGGATGATTCTCTACATCAGGAAACCAAATCTTCAGCTCTTAAACACTCCAAAACTCACTGATTAAATTCACAGAAGGGTGAGAAAGGGTCGTCCATGCTCACTTCTCTTCTCTGATTTTTTTCTGAATTTTTGCATGAGTTTTTCTCACAGATTTTTCTCTTTTCTTTCTCTCTTTCTTTCTGAAATTTTCTCTGGTTTTTCTTGTGCAACAGGACGTCCACAAGAGAGAAGAAGGTATTTTATAGTATGAGGGGTTGCTTCAGCTGAGGCTTTACTTAAACCAAAGAAAGTTGCTGTCATTTCCCTCCTTTGAAGAAAGATTATTTTGTTTTTATTAAACAAGCAACCAGTTTGTGACTTTCATGTGACTTTAGTGAAGCAAGCAAGCAGGTAGGTGCAGTTCATGTGACTGATTTACTGAGAAAGCAAGCAGAATAACTGGTGAAGGTATTAGACTGGTCGGAATTTAGTTAAGAAACTTAACGACAATTTCGGACAGTTTTCGACTAAAATTTCTCATCCTTCGAATCTCGTCTTGCTTTCAACTAAGCTTGCCTAGCTTAAATAAAATTCGACCAACATTATTAACACTCTACCAGAACTATCAATGAGAGGCCTTTCGACCACAAGACAGTCCCGTCGAGGTATTTATTCACAGGGTCGACATTATTTTTAAATCTGATCGACCAACTCCAAACTGGTCGAGCGGAGTTTTTCTCAACCAAAAATTAACTGGCTCGTGAGGGTTATTACATTCTTCCCCCCCTTAAAAGAATTCGTCCCCGAATTCTCAAAACATAGCTGTACAGACTTTTACTGAACACTGGAGTCTCTGCAAGAAGTTTAAGATAACCAACTCTGAACTTATCCTCATCTGCCTGTGTCAAAACAACTGATGGTTCCCCATATACTTGAACTTTTACAAATTTTTCCTTTTCTCCAATCTTCTGATATGGTGCTCACCTATCCGCAAAGGACCTTTAGGATAGGCTAAATAGGGTTACAAGTTTTCTGGTCTCAGCAGTTCTATCATACTGGGTCTGATATAAGATTACGCAAAATTGGCTCACCAATAGCATAACTAAAAGAAGTTCCGGTCAACAGATAACCATTTCAACTCTGAACAACTCGGTACACGCCAAATAACAGATTTGTGGATTTCCCCAACTTTTCTAAAACAATTCTTTCTTTTCTGAGCAAACACTTTCACGATAACCAATTTTTCATCGCACATAACTTTCATATACTGCGGTCTACATATTTTCTTTGACATCGTTGAATCTCTGAATACCATTACTTCTGAAACCTTTCTATCTACTTTCCTCCAGTTCAATAACATGGAAATATGGAACGTCAGGTGATGTGCCATACGTGAAGGTAACATCTTCAGTCTGGTCAATGTCAACTTGATTAACCGTGCAACAATCAAACAAGAACATGCACGATCAATCACGCTAACATGATTCAGACCAAGGGTGCCACTCTCAAATACACACACACACACTTATTCCAGGAGTGATTTCCCTTATAGTATTCCATACCCTTCTTATCTATCTGAGATACTCTTCAAAAACTTCTGAACGACTCAATCTCACTGAATTTTCGCATATCCAAGTCTTGTTCTATTACTTTCTGATTTCCTTCTTCTGTCTAGTAACTGAGGAATCAACAAGTCCGCCTATACCAAACTTGATTTACCAACGAAGTACTCTTGTATGATGACTTCACACTTTCTCTGTTAATACATCTTCTGATCTCTTAACAACTTGAGCATTCCCATATGCCTTATGGTTATACCTTTTTCCTTTCACTCTTCAATCTTCCTTGGGATTTACTTCACATCTGCTTAATTTTAGGTTGAATTTGGGTTCCTTCTCCCACATCTCCACTTTATGAACTTGTACATGACACAGTCCTTATACTATTCTTCGAAATTCTCCTCACCCAGTTCCTTCTATGAATTCCTTAGATTCTCATCCTTCAACTCAGTTCCTCAAATACGAATGAATAAGCCATCTTGATTTTCTACTTTCAATCTTGAAGGTTCTCTATTCTCTCCTTATAAGGCAGCAAAATAAATCACTCCCAATTCCGCTTCATGATTCTTGAGATCCTACTCCATATCATCATTAATATCACTTCCTCTTAAAGCATAAGCAGCAATATTTGCTCTTCCTAAGGCTTCTTTGATCAGTGAAAACTTGCATCCTTTCTCCATATTGAAATGATCACTAAATTTGATGTGCAACAAAACTGCCACCAACTCCAACTTGTGCATCAAATAGTTTTCCTTATGCTTCCTTAGCTCCCTTGATGCATAAACGATTACCATATCGTCTTGCATTAGCATTCACCTAGACCAACACATAATACATTCATGTAGTAGTATATGGCTGGTTAGGCTCATGCAAGTCTAAGATATGCATAGACGTAGATACTTCCTCTAACTGATTGCATACTTCATCAATACTTTTACTCCATTCCAAGGTAACACCATTCTCAGTCGATCAACTCATTGGTGGATATGGTTTCTAACTCTTGAACAAACTTCTGATGGTAACCGGCCAATCCATAGAACTTCAAATCTCGATAACTGAAATTGAGTACGACATTATGTAGTAGTAGCGATGTTTTGTAAATATGCAACAACTCCTTGTTCCATTTACTGACTAAGGGATCTAACTTCCAATTTCCGTGTAGAAATATTTACTACAACGTGAAGCGTCCATCAAACGTTCTTGGAATAAAACTGCGCCTTGTGACCGATCTTAACCATTCTTCAATTCTAGAACTTGATACTTGACTCTGATGATCACGTCCTTGATTTTCTACTCGAACATAACCACAAACTCTGGTTCTTCTTCTTTACCACTGACATGGGTACACTCCACAGAAAATAACTAAGTCGAACGAAACCTTTCTCCAAACAAATCTTCTGACTGCTACTTGAATTCGGCTAGAACCACTTGGATAGATGCCTAGGCTATTGCAGCGAATCAAGGTTCAACCAGAATACTTGACGGGTTACTTCTGGATGTCAACAAATTTTCCACTTTCTTAAACATAGCTTCATGTTCCCTAGTTATCTAACTGTCCTCGATACTCTGCTTCTTGTTATTTTCTCTCCTCCCAATTATGATGATAATGGAATACGCAACTTCACCGTTTCCCAAAAGGTTCCCAACTCTGCAGAGTGATATGAACGAGGCTCCAACACTTGGTAGAATACCACTGCAGGCCAACGGTAACTGGTCTTCTCTCAAAGACTTCCTTCCTCAACAACATCCTAATTGAGCTCGATAACTAGATAGCCAATCTCACTCTAGATAGAAACAAACCACTCTAATGGAAGTACTAAGGAATGGGGATGGGATACGAAGGCATACCATAACTCTAAATGGCAGCCAGTACTTCCACGAATAAGAACAGTGTACCTGAATTCACTAAAGTGAATCATTCCTAAAACAATGACACTACCCGAGAACTACATATATGTGTTGTTCCCGCATCAAACACAATATGGGCGGAAAATTCCGTCCATAGGCAAGGTCTCATACGACACCTTGATCACTCTTTCACTTATTTATTTAATCATTCATAAATTTTTAAAATGAACACAACATGCAATAGGATAAGAAGCAAACCTGTGATTGGACCTTTTCAGAGGTTTTGACGGTCCAGACAACTATAAAGTGTAGGCTCTACCCAAATAGCCAAACACTTAGTTAGTGACTAATGGTAAGGAAAGCGAACAAGTTTAACAAGCGGTACCCTAGGTATAGGTAAAAAGATCGGGTAACTTCATGGGCCATGGTAGGATGACCTCTGTACTTATTACTGGCACCACCGAAGCGAGAATGACGTAAGCGATTAAGGATTTTATATACTTGAACAATCATCACCTTACTCTCCTTGCTAGCCAAAACCAAAACAACTCAGGGTCCTCGGTCATGATCTGATGAAACGTCCAACAAAAATTATCTCCATCGACTTTCTTGATTCATTACTTGAAACTGACCTTCTATCTGAATAGGTTGTTAGTTAAATAATCTGCATGACTTGGTAAACTTCTTCAGTAAAAACGGCTTCTATAGAATTCATGTGATCCTCCACCAACTCCTCATAGCTCTTAAGCTTTATAGTTTGGGTTACTCTGAGATTAATGGCTAAGTCACAATAGTACATCTTCATGATCTTTAGCTCATCCTCCAAACCATAATGGATGAATCAGACTAACTTGACTTCGAAATCTTGGCGGAAACATCTCACTGTGCGAACTCCATATCGGTCCCATGTTTTTGGTAGAAAACACTCCATCTTGAACTCTTGAAAGAAATCCGCCTAACTTGGACTAACATTTTCCAAATGATGCTTGACGCTTAATCACCAACTTACTGTATCATTCTTGATGATGTCCATATCCTTCTTGCAATCTTCTGAACAATGGGCCATGTTAGTTGTTTTGCTCCTAGTGTTGCATTCGAAATCTTCCTCTATACAAAATCTACATAGAATGGTTTAGTACTTGTCAGTGTTGTCCCAACTTCTTTATCTTGTTCACAAACTTCAAGATGTCTTGTTGCAACGGAATGGTGCTGGTGCGTCCATCGTCTTGTACTACTGCTGAACTATCTCCGCCACCAACGTTAAGCCTGAAATAAGTGCTGAATCAATCAGGCTTGTACGTCTCTGGTTCTGGTACGTTTGGGCATAAGCTGGATTGAAATGAGCAGCCGAAAGAATAAGTCATATGAAGTCGGATATTTTGAACCGGATCATCACATACAACGTCAACTTTGACTTCAATAAAACACGGGCCGAAGATGTAATTGATGTGTCAACTCTGTCTCATATATCTTTAAATATCGGTATCCACACTAGAAATGTTAGGAAATACGCGGTCAAATTTTGCGGAAAGCCAGAATTTATGGGAGCGGGAAAGAAGCACACACACCAAATTGTTAACGGAGTTCGGCCAATGATGCCTACGTCTCCGGACCTGCTACAGATCTTTTATTATTAACTAGGGAATTTTTACAAGCTCACAACTCACACCCCGATCCCAAATACACTCAGAAATTACTAGTAATTTCTTAAAGAAGATATGACAATAATATTACCTAAAACAAATTTAAATTTCGGAATCTCTATTATGTAATAGACAAAAATTTATATTTTAACAAAAAAAATCTATCTAACACAAAATTTTGTTTATAAGGTTGGAATAAGGATCTCACTCCGCGCGCGGATTACTACCTAGTCTAGTCTACTATTATAATCAAATTTCTCAGAAATAATGACGACAAGAAGAGAGAGACACAGACTTTGCTTCTTCAAGTATATTCGACTTTTGAGCTCAGGATGTGATTAAACTGAGTTACGTACTAGTGACTAATACCATACTGCATTGACCCATGAGTCCATGACCATGAAGGCTGAGTGTGATCCAGATTATATATATTTCTCAATCATCAATTATCAGAACATCTAGGTTTTCACTTTGCACATTACAACACAATGAGGAGGATAACACAAGCTTTCTTTTAATAAGTATCAAAGGGAACATACGTAAGCTGATTGCAACAGCTGCATTGTTTTTCAGAACATTAGTATACATATTGCAAGCAAGACCAACACACAGAACCCATCAAAAGAAACTACTAAAAGCTGAAGCTTTAGCATTGTCATCAACATTCCAGTATGATGACCCTCACTTCTCATGGCTGCCATGTGGTGATCCATCCAGCCAAACTTGCAACATTGTTAGAGATATCTTCGATGGTGTTGCTTTGTAGCGCAATGACAATCTCCTCTTGGTAACTATCTTTTGCTTCTTCGAGCAGAACTTGGAAGATCTCCTCTTGTTAATCAAGTCCATGAACCGTTTCGATCAAAGTTTATCCAACAGCGGGAAACAAATCTATTAAGATTTATATAGTTTACCAAAGTGCCAAAGATTATATTAGAGTCTAAAACAGCAGAGAGATCAATGAAGTCTAAAACAGCAGGAAGAGAAGGCTACATCTACGTTATGGTAGCAAATGCTATAGATAGTTAACACCATACTTGCTGTTTTGTATCATAGTTCATACATACATGCACCATAACACAATAAAAAAACCCTTTTCACATAGATTCATGCGTCAAGATAAAAGCCAATGCTCCTGAATCAACTTCAATCAGGTCTTTCAGCTCTCCGTATATCTCTTTGGTCACACGCCGAGCAGGAGCCTTATGCGAGAACCTGAGTCTCTCTGAATTCGTGATTGTAAATATCGGCTCCGACCCATCAATCTCGTTATGTTTGTACTCCGTAACTTCCCTAAAGAGTAAACTTTCTTCATCATCATCACAACTGGGCTCACGCTCTAGTAATAAGACCTTATACCCTAAAGTGTCATCAAGAACTTGAACAACGTCATAGCTGCACACACCAACTTTCCTAAACTCCATGTATTCACTCCAGAATCTGTATATCACCCACACTTCTCCAATCTTGGGCAGAATCGTATATTCATTACCATCAATGGAGGTTTCAGGCACTACCTGATGTGAAACATCATCTGTAGTTATGATTTCTAGAGCATTTCTCGCGTAGTAAGTTCCACAACCAACAGGCATTTTCTTGTCTTCATACTGGATCACATCCAGAGGGAAACAAGCAGGTTTTAACCGACGTACGTGTAGTTTGTAGACTGCCTTCTGATGGAGCACCCGAGTGAAAGTGATCTTTTGTATCTTACCGTAGTACAGAGGAAACTCATGACCACTGCAAAATGACCAAATCTAGACTATTTGAAAAACCTTCCCCTTACTAGCAAAGTAGATGGTTTGAGGTTTAGCTTTTCTATTACTCCCAGAGTTTGAAGTTGTAAGCTTTGCTAATAGATGTGAGGCACTATTGTATCTTCAATTGTTTCAGGTAATGCAGCTTTGTCCAGCTCATAAGCATCTTTAGGCACACCTTCAATTCCAGTCAGTTTGAAGAAAGGAACACTGTGGGAGAATTGATACAATCTGTGAGGTAAAATGCGAAATATGTCTGCATGACCAGTTCCCATCCGAAAGAAGACACTTGCGTACCCTTTTGCTTTATGCAAGAATGCAACAGAAACACCAGCTTTGTCAGCGTAATCTCAACAAATTCATACTCGTAACTGCGGTGAGAATCTGGCTGTGAAGACCAGTTGATATCCCAGTTTTTGAATAGAGCCCAAGTCTCGCCTTTTCTCGGGGAAACAATGAGATGGCCTGTGTTGATTCCTTCCTTGCAGTGTACAACATGTGAGAATAGGGAAAGGTCTTATGTGTTCTGATGTTTCCCAAGCTTGAACTGACCAGCAGAAACAGGCAAGTCTTCTTCAAGCCATTGGATCTGTTTCTCATCATCTGGATCTGGCTCTAAGTACGTGATCCTAAGGCCAAAGGTAGGAGTTGAAACTTTTCGGATCCGGGCATACAATCTAGGCATTCCATCCACTTTATCATAAAGAGCCCAAGTCTGCCCGACCGAAAAGTTTACTTCTTTCCTCAGTTTCTCAAAGTCATTAAACTTCAGACCATCATATCCAGTACTGCAACTTTCACCATGCTCATTCATCTTTCTCTTCTCACCAACACCAACCGCACAGCTCAAACCAAGCAATGCCTCAATAGCAGGTTCATATACTTCTTGCCAAGTTCCATGTACCTCTTTTGTTACTCTCGAAGTAGTAACTTGATGCGAGAATCTGAGCATTTCACATTTTGGGATTGTGAATCTCACATCGGCACCATCAGTCCAATGCCCAGCAGCGGCCATATACACCGAACGAACACCTGCAGAATCCGCTGATTTAAAGCCACCATCAGGAGCCAACAGCAGAACCTTGTAGTCCAGTTTATCATCAAGAACTTCCACAAGGTCATAAGTCTGGGACTTCAGATCAACGGCTTCAAGGTCATTACTCCAGTTTCTGTATATTGCCCAAACATCACCAGTCTTGGGCAAGATGCTGTAGTTGTTAGGAAATACGCGGTCAAATTTTGCGGAAAGCCAGAATTTATGGGAGCGGGAAAGAAGCACACACACCAAATTGTTAACGGAGTTCGGCCAATGATGCCTACGTCTCCGGACCTGCTACAGATCTTTTATTATTAACCAGGGAATTTTTACAAGCTCACAACTCACACCCCGATCCCAAATACACTCAGAAATTACTAGTAATTTCTTAAAGAAGATTTTTTGTGAGAAAAAAAAAATTTTTTTTTTCCTTCTTCTTTTTTCTTCTCCTCTCCTCTCTCGTTCTTTCTCTCTGTTTTCTTGTTTTGGGATGATTTTCCTCTTCACCTCAGCTCTCCTTTTATAAGCATGAAGAAGGTGTTTGGTGGCTCACAATCTTTGACAAAACCAACGTCAACAATTTCAGCTCACCGTCCATGTCGTCACCGTCCATGCCGACCAACACGTAAAACGTGTTTTAACAAGAAATTGTAGGAACCGCAGGAAAGCATGATGATACCAACTCCGAGCATGATGGTAGCAAACCCGAGCACGTCGTTAGCTCACCCGAGCAAGATGATAATGGATTGAAGCATGACCGGATTGAACCAAAACATGACGATAACAAACCGAATCATGACGGTAGAAAGCTCAATCATGACTGTAGGAATCTCGATCTTGACAGGATCAAAATTGGTAAGTACACTCCACTCCGTCAAGCTTGTCTTGATGCATTTCGTATGAAAGATAGCAGTAAGGTAACTACCCATGACTATCTATCCTAAGATGAAGGAACCAGCCAGCACATCCTAATTATCCTTGCGACTCATTTTGACTCGAAAAACGTTTGAAACAAGTCCCATTCAAGCATCTTATAACCATGCTCTGATACCACCTTTGTGACATCCCCGATCTGGTCTAAGTATAAGTTGACTCGACCAGCCGTGCAACAATCAAACAAGAACATGCACAGCCGATCACTCGTAACTGAAACCAAACCGAGAAGCCACAATGTGTACATAAACGACTAACCCGAAGTTCCCGAAATAAATCCAGGTACCTTAGGCCAACCGCCTAAGTACACATATCCTATTAGGTACAACCCGAGGCTTTACAACCTTAAGAGTAATACCCAATAGTTGGTTCGTCCGGACAAGGACTAATATCATTTGGAACCCGTACTTTAAAGACTTTATTTATACACTATATACTTATTCATTTAAAAGAATCTTACAAAATCTTATAGATTAACCTCGAGGTTTTCGGTCAACAAACCTTATACATAAAGTATATCAAAACGACTGCAAGGATAATAAAATTACCGCTGGCTAATGTCGTTCCTTCCCGTCCTAGAGTAAAGGTCTCACACCTACTGGTTACCTGCATATCAAATGAGTCATGAGTAACTAGTTTACTCAGTGAGTCTAATCCCACACCAAACACATATCAATAGTATCCTGAGCAAGCGACACCATTTGAATGCAGTGGAATTATATTCCATAATTAATATAATTATAAGGCATCTCAATCCATCCATGTGAATCTATCTTAAACATCACCTCCACGATAACCGCCAATCACTCATACTCTTAATATATACATATGCCAAACCCGGAAAACCACCAAGGCTAACCGAGCCTAACGGGGAATAAATATAACCATCATCTCCATCAGATATTCCAAGATAGAACATCCAACGCTGCATGCAATTACACGGCCTCCAGGGTGCGACCCCATCATCGTGTCTTCATGACCTTGATCCATATCGCAGGACCAATTCACGGCAATGCGGGACTTTCGGGAGAGTGAGTATACAATAAGACTTCACATGATTCACACTTATTAATAAAATACTTATAGATTAGTACTTGAGAACAAGTACTAAAGCTCAGGATAACCTCAAATAATTATTCTTATTAATTCTTAAGTATTTAAACTAGATAAATACTTCATCTATAAACATAGATCAAGGGATAATACTTAATTAATCAACCATAATTACTCCTTAATTAATCCATGATTAGTCCTTAATTAATCAATGATTATACCTTAATTAATTCATGATTAATTCTTAATTAATCAACCATATTCAATATGCAATCATGCATACTCATTCATAATTCATTCATCATCTATCTAAACTCACCTTTAAATCCATGAGATTGGCTAAGAAAGACTAGACTCGAGCTCAAGCTAATCACACTTCACTTCTGGATCACTCTCGGTTCAGAACCATCACAACGATCTGGCTGATCCGAATACTCTCCTTGGCCATCTGAATTCAAAACATAACAGTTGGATCATAAGGTTCACTAGTCTGGTTCAAGAAGAAACACAACTCAGTTCATAACATTTCAGTTCAGTTCTCTCATATCAGTTCGGTTCAAGACAGATTGATACCATGTTCAGCTCGGTTCAAGCTTTAACAATTTAACTCGGTTCATATCAGCTTAGTTCATGCTCAGCTAACTCCGGTTCTAATCAGTTCCCAACAGCTTAACTCGGTTATACTCAGACGACATCAGTTCAAGGCAATTTCAGACCATAGACAGCTGGGCTCAGATCAGATCAAAACATACTCAGCTCAATTCAGTTCTAAACAAGATCAAATCAGTTCGGTTTAATTCCCATAATTCTTATCAGTTCCTCTACTGGTTCTATGAGACTGATTAAATCATAAACCAACCAAGACTGAAGAGAACAAGACCTTAGACAACTGATCCTGACAGGTTAACCAACATACAGCAATTGGTTCTCATCAAAACATGGCTGAATCAAGAAGCTGAAGCTTACCGGTTTTACTCAACTAATTAAACTTGACTGGTTGTGTCTCTTCAAGCTAACCACGAATTAACCTGATCAACACCACAAGAATCCATGGTTGGATTTAATCAGAATTTATCTCCAGTGTAGGCAAACCAACAAAACTTCTCACAGAAACTGATCCACAACCATCTTACCGATCAAAATCAAAGGCTAAAGAACATGGGTGATTCTTGATATACCTTGGATTTGACCCATTTTTATCCATGGTATATTATTATTTTACTATATATATATATCTATGTTTTCTACTCTTCTAGGTATGTTTTCAGGTTCATGTGCATTTCGGAGTAAAGCTATGACTTTGGAGCATTTTGGAGAATAAAGCACATTTCACCCGAGCTGACCACTTAGAGGTCGACGAGAGGAAGAATAATCGATCGATACGCATCAGTGCTATCGATCGATATCAGGAAATGCCTCGACAGATGAAGATTAATATCGATCGATGTACACAAGTACCGTCGATCGATGTGAGACACCAGACGCGACATTTTGGATTCAGAAGACTTAAAAACCAAGGCCAAGCCAAATTACCAAAATGCCCTGATGAGTTTTTAACATAGTAGAATATATACTGCCTAACTGTTTGACGGCAGGGAGAGCTTTACTTTTCTAGACCTAGTTTTGTTACAAGTTTCATTTGGGAGAGAAGATCACTTGTGATTGGAACTCCTTGTTTCATTTTCTTATCATCTATTCTATGTGTTTCTATTTATCCATTGATATGAATTGCTTTGCTATGTCTGAGTAGTTCAACTGTTAGATCCAGGGTTCAGATAGGTTTGTGGGATTAGCCCCAAACTATAGATCTGCCTTGTTGTGATATTCATGATAGATTTGTATTAATTGCTTGTTTTAGCCTAGCAAACTAGAACTTGATCATATGATTGCATATTCAAGCACCCTTGTCATCCCATCCTGACATCTATCTATCATATTAGGATTGCTAGAGAGGGCTAACCGCCAATTTAGGATCTTAGTAGAGCATTTTCATACTCGCGCATAGGCCTGGCTAGAACCTGTCGATCGATGTCTTCAACTGACAATCGATCGATGTTGGCAAAAGCGTATCGGTCGATGTCTTAATAGACTATCGATCGACACTCTCTTGTGTCTGCATCTGACCAATGAGACACAAGATCTAGTCTGTTAACCAGTGGTACATGCGACAGCTGATCACTGAGTTAAGCGAATGAGCTCTAATATATCATGCATGCAACAGTTAGGCATCTATAGGAATTATAATCTCCAACACCTAAATAGTGTCCCTGCATCTAATATCATTTCCAACCTAAGTTACATTTATCATTTACTCGCTTGTTACTATTGCTATTTCATTTAAACATTTACAACCCTTAGAATTAATAAACACTAGATTTAATTGTTTCCTAGCTCCTTGTGGATTCGATCCCTAAGTACTACATCTGAACCTCTTTTGATGAGAGTAACACTCCAAAGGTCAACGTTCCACATCGCTCGACGCAACCACTTTGTCGTCGATCGATACGCACAACCAACCGTCGACCGCACCAGACCGTCATCGTCGATCGATCCCAGTCGTTCGACAACGATCGATACTACACCGCGTACATCGATCGATAACGTGTCGTCAAAAATGGTAAACATTATTATTCTAAATCAGGATGAGAACGGGAACCTGTATGACCAGGCCGGTCATTTGCGTAATGTAACATGTCAGAAAATAGATGCTCAGGGAACTCTAATCCCTGATGCTGATGCTACAGGAGCTGCTCAACCTGTAGATGAGGACGCTCGATCGAAACCACTGGCCGATTACAATCGCCCAGATGAGTACTATTCCAACAGATCAGCGATTCGACTTCCGGAGATCCAGAAGCAGAATTTCGAGCTGAAGCCTCAATACTACACTCTCGTGTCGCAGATACCCTACTCTGGGTTACCGCACGAGCATCCTATGGACCATTTGGAACGGTTCGAGGATCTAATCGCTGCCATTCGGATGGAAGGAGTCCCCGAAGATTACCTGCTGTGCAAGCTCTTCAGATACACGCTGAATGGAGAAACGATGCACTTGCTTAGGCAGCAACCCACAGGATCTTTAACATCCTGGAGCGACATCAAGAATGCTTTCTTACAAAAATTCTTCGATGAGGCGTGCGCTGAAGAACTTCGGAACAAAATTTCCACATTCTCGCAGAAGGCTGGAGAGTCCTTCAAAGATGCGTGGATTAGATTTAGGTTTTTCCAGCGAGACTGTCCACACCACAGATTTAATGAAGTGCAGCTGCTAAGCACTTTCTTCCGAGGTCTCGCCTTACAGTATCAAATGGCTCTTGATACGGCGAGTGAAGGAAACTTCACTACTTGGGATCCGTTGGAAGCTGTGAGACTTATCGAAAACCTTGCTAACAGCAGCAGCTCCAAAAATACTGACTCTGAACGGAAGAAGTCTGTAGCCTCTATCGGGAAGGAACAGATAGACGAAGTAAGAGCTAAGTTAGAAGTGGTGCACGAACTTCTTAGGAAGCAAGTCTGTTCAGCTGAAGGAGAAGTAGCAGATACTGAAGGAGAAGAAGATGTGAACTACATCGGAGGTACCGGATTCCAAAAATTTGGAAACCAGGGCGGAAACAAAATCTTCTTTGGAAATGGCCAAAGAAGTAACCAAAGTTCACAATTCCAAAAACCCTTCAACAACAGCAAGAGCTACTCGAACTCTTACTATCAAAATCCACAACCCCAAACTCAGAAAAGCAAGATCGAAGAAATGCTTGATCGAGTACTGTTGGGACAACAACAAATCACCATGGATTTCAACGGTAAGACAGACTCTGCCTACAACAATCTGAACACCAAAATAGGAACCTTAGGGACTCAGGTGAGGAAACTGGAAACCCAAGTAATTCAGACGGGCGAGACTATTAAGAGGCAAGAAGCTTTTGCTAGAGAAGCAGGAGCCGACAAAGGGAAACACCATGTAAATGCCATCATAAATGATGAATTCTGGCAAGTGGTGAGAAATGAAAACCTTGAGGAAGGAGATTTCGAAATCGAAAGGTCCATGAGTCTCGGTGGATCCCAATGGTGTCGACCGATGTCGATGAACTCGCATCGATCGACAGACCATGATGAAGATCGATGGACGGATTACTCCAGACATCGATCGACGTCGTCTGCCGATTCGACTGAATGCAATACGGTTCGAATTCTAACTCATGAATAATTCGCAGCTAAGCACCCTCACCCACCCTCCCCTTTCTATGAAAAAATCGATCGATTGGTTAACTCAACCATCGATCGACAGAGTGAGTCCGACGTCGATCGTCACAACACACCTCCCATCGATCGACAGGCACCTCTGACATACCGAGTGCAGTTACCCTCAATCGATAATGATTACATCAATGCACTCAGACCACCACCTAAACCATTAGCAAACCCACCCGAACCAACACCCAACCCTTTAAATAGTTCAACAGAACCTGTTCAAGAAGAACAAGAATCTGAAGGGAGAAGGTTAAGGAAAAGGAAGGAGAAGATTCCTAAAAACCTTAAGAGGGAAGCTAACGATAAGGAGATGGATGGTTTCACTAAACGAGTCCTCATAATCCCAATCGAAAAAGCTTTTGATGAAGCTTACTTCACACACTGGTTGTGGATGTTCTTCAGAGAAACAAAGGTAACTGAGGAGGACATTAGGAGAATGTTTCATCAAGTCAGAGGAAAGATGAAACACAGGATCACATTGACGAAGAAGAGTGATCGTGGGAAGTTTGCAATACCATGCATAGTCAAGGGTGTTGAATTTCCCCATTCAATGTGTGACACAGGAGCATCGGTTAGTATCCTCCCTAGGATCATGGCGGACCAGCTTGGTTTGACCATCGAACCCTCAACAGAATCCTTCACCTTCGTGGATCTTTCAGAGAAACGATCCGGAGGCATCATAAGAGATCTGGAGGTACTGATTGGTAATGCCCTTATCCCTGTAGATTTTCATGTCTTAGACATCGAGCTTAACTGGAACTCTTCACTTCTGCTTGGAAGATCCTTCCTAGCTACAGTAGGAGCTGTATGTGACATGAACAAAAACCAATTGTGTCTAACGCTCATAGACCCAAACATCCACTACGAACCCATCCGACCTAAGAGAAAGGTAATTAATTCTGTGGATTATGGGAAAGAACTTGGCTTCATTGGCGCATGCCATTGTGGAGCAGAGTATGTATCAGAGTACGAAACCGAGTACTCGGAATCGATCGACAGCCCAACCTTTCCATCGATCGATTCCAATGTGTCAATGGTGACCGATGACCACAACAACACGTCACTCGACGTAATGCACCCACTTGACCATTTCGCTTCACCTAATCATTGCTACCAACATTCTGCCTTCCAACCTCCAACCAGGAGAGGACATGATGATTATTCCATAGGCAGTTGGGCAGACAGTGGTTTCCATGAAAGTTTTGCAGTTGACACTGAAATTACTTCACCTCATGAGGAACATACCGAGGAATACGATGAGGATTACTGGAAAGAACGTGCAATAGAAATGTCTTTGCAGGATCAAAGACTTGAAATACACAATTTCACCAACACGTTTCCAACATCGTTCGACACTGTGCACTCCACATCGGTCGATACCCACCCTCGTCCAGCAAAACAACCGCTCACATCGATCGACACACCGAAAGGAACATCGATCGATATTTGCGCCGCAGCGAAAATTCAGGAGCAGGAGAATATTCCCTCCCTAACTAGGTTTACAGATACCTATATAAATCGTTTTGCACCTCCGAAACCACCTACACACATCAGAGCAAACACACAAGCAAATAAGATGAACACTCTTCCTTCAACATCAACAGAAAAATCCATGAAGAGCAATCATCTCAAGAACACAAGTTCTGCATAAATTATTCTGCCATCAATCGATGTAACAGTATCTACATCAATCGATACTACTCTAAACCCTAATCTCTCTATTTCTAAAAAGAATAATTATGCAAACATTGATTACGGTTTTCTAACACCTGATGAATTTGGTATTTTCAGGGACCCAGATGGCAATGCACGTGCAATGGATGGAAGGATTTTACAAGTGTCCAGAGAGGACATAGCAGACATCCTTCAAGTAGCCAATGGACCTGACAACCTATTCTCACAGCAACGTGGCACTCCAGACGTCATTCAAACAGAAACGCAGGAGTCACCACAACAGAGACCAACCCAGATCTATCACACCAACCAAAAGGGCAAGCATCGATCGACGGTATAATGGAGACATCGATCGACAGGGTAACACCAACGTCGATCGATATGGATAATCCGACGTCGATCGACAGATGCTATGAATGTGGGAACCGCGCTTTCGACATGTATGGAGCCAGAAAGTTCACTTGGGAACAAAGGGACGAATATGGAGTCTACAGAGATGAGCGTGGACAAGCACGAAGCGCAGCTGGTGAGATGATACCTGTCACAAAGGACAACATCAGGAAAATACTGGAAAGGGCATCTCTTTTTGAAGAGAGCCACATCTGTCTTCCAGAACATGCCACTTCCTTCACACTCACAAGACTGGCACCAGAACTCTACACCAAAGAAGAAATCGATGAAATGGTGTTTGGTATTTGTGGATCTCAGGAGAAACTGGTAGAGGAGCTCAAAACACTGGTAGATGAAACACATCAGCCTTTGGATAGAGGCTATAATGAGCTTTTCAGATTTATGGCAGAAATGAGGACAGAAATTGATAGTTTACGTCATCAACCTGAGAAGGAAGCTACGACCTCAGCATCGATCGACGCACCATGTGCAACATCGATCGACGTCAGTCTTCCTAGAGCTCAAACCCTTGCAGAACCGCGATGCTCAACACAACACATGGATGAATGGGAAGTCTCATACATCGACACAAGGATAAACGACGTTTACTGCCCTCTCAACAACAACGTGGACTGGCTAAGCACCAAAATCGAGCTACTACAGCAAGACCTGGACACCATTCGCAAGAAGAACCAACATCCAGCCACATCGATCGACATGTACACCTTCACATCGCTCGACGCCAAAGTCTCAGCAATGAATGAGAGGCTGAGGACTTACGAGGATATGCATGACCGTTTTGTATCACCAGTCATGACATATTTAAACAAATTGTCTAGTCAATTACTTGATGCCCAAAAGGATATTGAGAACATTACTAATCAAAGTTTTTTGCAGGAAAAATCAGCATCGATCGACAGGCTAAGAGGACCCTGGATCGATGGCAAGAAACCTGTGGAGTTACTTCCTTACACAGCAGCATAAGTTGACAAGATCACATCCAAGATCTACACTGCTCTAGACAACATGTAGGAGCGACTTGATAAACGCCGCGATGACATCTACTTTCCATTCGACAACAAAATCAGTGGACTAGACAACCACGCAGAATGGCTACAGAAAGAAGTCAAAGCCATTCAGAAGCAACTCGCAGCTCAACATCAGATATCAGCATCGATCGACAGGACAAAGTCAAAATCGGTCGACGGCAACTCACCGAGATCGACCAACGAACACATAATCGCATCGATCAACGCGGAGTCTACAACAATCGGCAAGCAGCTGATACACAAGACAGTGGAGTCAATGCAAAAGGAACTGGCAGATCTTTCAGCATACGCCTATGACAACATAGGCTGGCACCAGGTCAGCATTGACAACATTCAAGAAAGGCTACTGAACATCTCCAATGTACTTGGGAAGATGGATGACAAATGGACAAGAAATGATGAGGCCACAAGAAGTTTCATTGTATCTTGGTCCAGAATGCGCAGAGATGACGTGGATGCTTGCTTTCCAACAAGCAGCTGCTTCTCCACCCAATAGCCAATCACTACCACAGTCAAGCTAAATGACTATAACCAAGCGTTGAGTGGGAGGCAACCCACTATTAGGTATTTTACTTTGGTTTTATTAGCTAGCATTTAATTTCTTTCGTTTTATTTCTTTCAGATTTAGGAGACCCAAGTAGGAAGACCTGAATATCGACCGACGACGAGACGTCGACATCATTCGACATAGGCAACCACACGACGATCGATGTAACACTTACCCATCGATCGATATCTAGCCCGGTCAGATGTCTCTTACCTACTTGTTACATTTCGTACACCATACATTTTTCATCATAACTCCGGCTGAGTTACACTGGGACAGTGTAATTTAAGTCTGGCGAGAGATTTACTGATATAATTTATTTTATTCTTGCATAAAAAGGAATTTCAAATAAATTATGCTTAGCTATCGAAAATAGGGACTATAATCCTATATTGATTTAAACATGAATATCTAACCAATTTTTAGCACCATTTTAGATTTACTGATTGCAGATAGCACTAAAGATGCTAAAGCGGATCAACCTATCAACTACACACTTACCTTGAACCGTATGAAGTAACCAAAGCTGATTTCCAACACTAAACATGACATAACCGCTTGTCTTGGGGCTTGGTATACATGGGATCGGATTCTTCAGATAGGTCTGGAAGGTAACGCCTGGTTTAGATTATTTATCACATTTTCTCTCTCTAGATTTCGACCCTAGATTATTTATTTAATAATAAAAAAAATATATATATATATATATAAATAAAAAAAAATATAAGAAAGATCTATTGTTTAATTAGGATGAGTCTGAACTTGATTTGTATTCATTGCTTGTTTTAGCCTAGCAAACTAGAACTTGATCATAGGATTGCATATTCAAGCACCCTTGTTATCCCATCCTGACATCTATCTATCATATTAGGATTGCTAGAGAGGGCTAACCGCCAATTTAGGATCTTAGTAGAGCATTTTCATACTCGCGCATAGGCCTGGCTAGAACCTGTCGATCGATGTCTTCAACTGACAATCGATCGAGCAATCGATCGATGTTGGCAAAAGTGTATTGGTCGACGTCTTAATAGACTATCGATCGACACTCTCTTGTGTCTGCATCTAACCGGTGAGACACAAGATCTAGTCTGTTAACCAGTGGTACATGTGACAGCTGATCACTGAGTTAAGCGAATGAGCTCTAATATATCATGCATGCAACAGTTAGGCATCTATAGGAATTATAATCTCCAACACCT
>NC_027752.1:23485348-23485836 GCF_000695525.1 Brassica oleracea var. oleracea
ATTATAATCTCCAACACCGAATAGTGGCCCTGCATCTAATATCATTTCCAACCTAAGTTACATTTATCATTTACTCGCTAGTTACTATTGCTACTTTATTTAAAACGTTACAACCTTTAGAATTAATAAACACTAGATTTAATTGTTCCCTAGCTCCTTGTGGATTCGATCCCTAAGTACTACATCTGAACCTCTTTTGGTGAGAGTAACACTCCTTAGGGTAATTTGAGTGGTATCAATTCTCTACTTCAGGACGCCAAATCTTCAGCTCTTAAACACTCCAAAACTCACTGATTAAATTCACAGAAGGGTGAGAAAGTGTCGTCCATGCTCACTTCTCTTCTTTGATTTTTTTCTGAACTTTTGCATGAGTTTTTCTCACAGGTTCTTCTCTTTTCTTTCTCTCTTTCTCTCAGAAAATTTCTCTGTTTTTTCTTGTGCAACAGGATGTCCAAAAGAGAGAAGAACGTATTTTATAGCATGAGGGG
>NC_027752.1:23485936-23487105 GCF_000695525.1 Brassica oleracea var. oleracea
TGCACATGGGTGAATGGATAAAACAATGTAAATATGCAAGATATCAAGGGGTTGCTTCAGCTGAGGGTTTACTTAAACCAAAGCAAGTTGCTGTCCTTTTCCTCCTTTGAAGAAAGATTATTTTGTTTTTATTAAACAAGCAACCAGCTTGTGACTTTCATGTGACTTTAGTGAAGCAAGAAAGCAGGTAGGTGCAGCTCATGTGACTGATTTACTGAGAAAGCAAGCAGAATAGCTGGTGAAGGTATTAGACTGGTCGGAATTTAGTTAAGAAACTTAACGACAATTTCGGACAGTTTTCGACTAAAATTTCTCATCCTTCGAATCTCTTCTTGCTTTCAACTAAGCTTGCCTAGCTTAAATAAAATTCGACCAACATTATTAACACTCTACCAGAACTATCAATGAGAGGCCTTTTGACCACAAGACAGCCCCGTCGAGGTATTAATTCACCGGGTCGACTTTATTTTTAAATTTGATCGACCAACTCCAAACTGGTCGAGCGGAGTTTTTCTCAACCAAAAATTAACTGGCTCGTGAGGGTTATTACATTCTTCCCCCCCTTAAAAGAATTCGTCCCCGAATTCTCAAAACATAGCTGTACAGACTTTTACTGAACACTGGAGTCTCTGCAAGAAGTTTAAGATAACCAACTCTGAACTTAGAGATCAAGTCTACAAAGGGTAGCAACTATGTCAATGACTGAAGCATAGAATATGACATTGGTTGACACTGTCAAATAAGGAATGTGGTTAAGGGGCTTAGCGGACGAGCTAAGATTCAAACAAGACACAAATTTAGATATTGTGTGACTCTCAAAATGCACTGTGTCTAGCAAAGAGCAATGTGTATCATGAAAGGACTAAGCACATCAGCAGAAAGATGCACTTCATCATAATATTATCGGTCAAGGAGATGTAAATTTAAAGAAGATTTGTACTTCAAGGAATCTTGCTGATAATTTAGCCAAATAATTTTCATATTAATTTTCAATTATTTTTATTTTTAACTATAATAATTTTTGGTTTATTGTATAAGGACCAATCATAACACCAAAAATGAATTGTAATCAATTTGTATCAAAAATGTAGTGTTATATTTAAGTTAATAACATCATACAACTATTGCTATCATATCTTCATATTTCGTAGAAAAAAATATTATCATAA
>NC_027752.1:23487189-23514744 GCF_000695525.1 Brassica oleracea var. oleracea
GGGGGGGGGGGAGGGTACCTATGATGGTTGCCGATGACTTAACATTTACGAATTTGCTATGAAAACACCTACAATAGCATATTTTTCGCGCTAAGAATGTACATATTCTTGTAGTGTGTTTTCGTGGCTGGTAGTAATACAATCAGCTGAAGATCAAGTCTACAAAGTGTAGCAACTATGTCAATGACTGAAGCAGAGAATATGACATTGGTTGACACTGTCAAATAAAGAATGTAGTTAAGGGGCTTAGCGGACGAGCTAAAATTCATGCAAGACAAAATTTAGATATCATGTGACTCTCAAAATGCACTGTGTAGCAAAAAATAATGTGTATCATGAAAAGACTAAGCACATCAGCAGAAAGATGCACTTCATCATCAATATTATCGGTCAAGGAGATGTAAATGTAAAGAAGAATTGTACTTGAAAGAATCTTGCTGATATTTTAGCCAATGTGGTTCACGTTAAGAAGTTTTAGGAGGGTGTGGAATTTCTCGGTATGGCCAAACACTAAGGAGGATTGGTGTTGCCTAGGAAGACATAATTTTGCATGACATAAGTGGTGGATAATGTTTGATATCATCAAAGTAGAGTTTTTTGGATTCGTCAAGGACTCTGTCAAGCAATCCATCAAGGACTTATTCAGGATCAAGATCAAATAGCTTGAACCAAGACAGGAAGTCATATTAGAAAAAGGAAATACAATTTTTATGGTGTTATTGATATTCTCGAAATATTATTTTCATGCTGTTATGAAATTTGAAACTATTTTGCAAATATTCCTAATTGGTTTTATGAAAAGACGTAAGAAACCCTAATACAACTAGGTTAATGTAATTTACTTTCATTATATAAAAAGAGTTTGTGTCGTCTCTTTTCTCTTATGCAAGTAAGCTACTTTGTAAGATTTATATAAAAGGAGTTTGTGTGATATCTTTTCTCTTATGCAAATATGTGCTCGACATATTCATTGTAGATAAACTCTGATTACACAATTACATTGTGTCTATTTTATTGGTTTTTTGCCTTTTTCTTATATTGTTTTCAGTTCCAGAAATTCACGTAAACGAGTTCTTCAGTAAATGTGTTAGCGAGTTTGCATGTTTGATTTTTGTTTCTAGATCAAATTATATCAGCCGCATGGGCGGGGGTAGGTGGAGAGTGGATGTGGCAGCTGTCCACTATGATTACTTTTAGTTAGTGTTATTTTGTATTGAATTTTAATTATTACTCCTGATGAAAATTTGAATTTACAAATGTATTACTAATATTTTATAGTTTTGCTCCGGGTAAAAACTATTCATACATCCGCCGCTGATCAGCCTTAGAATCTCGACAAAACAAATGATCAAAAACATATGGTTTTCTTCAAAGGTCAAATTAGGTTTTAATATCAATATTTTTTTTCACTCATCATTCAAAATATTATCGATCACGTTAATCATAACATATTCAAACTATTGGAAGTGGGCTATATATGGAAATTTTAAATTAATTCGAGTCAGTGACGCTACCCATAAAAGCCTGGCTACGAAAACTGAACCAGTTTATAATATAAATGTGGCATTTGGTGATCAGTAAATTTGTGTATATGTGAGAACAATGTTCCATATATAGGAATGTACCACTGGTTCCCATTAACTTGATCCGACCAAATTCAAAGACAGCTATTTTTTATTTTATTTGGATTCGACATTTTGAGTTATGGTTTATTTGAAAGCATAACCAAAATCTTTATAGTCTCAAGAACCCCACAAATAGGAAATGTCGTATAATAGAATAACTTTCCATATGATATCACCGCCAATGTTTACTTTTCCACGAGTTGTAAATCATTCTGTATTTTGTTGGGAATTATGTAGAGAATACTATGCCGGTCGGTTATTATATTATCCCACGTAGGTTGTCTGTTATTTATGCAACTAAAGCAAAGTATAATATTAGCGGAAAAAGTAATACAAATGTTTTTTTATGTATATTGTCTTATTGAATAGTAAAGAGATATCTTTGAGTAATAGAATAGCCGTTTGTTGATAAAAAAAAAGAATAGTAAAGAAGTCAACTTCTTTTGCAAAATTGGGAATTTGCGGTTCTATTTTAGCCTGGAAGTCTTTGTTTAGATGAATATCCCGAGGATTACAAATTAATATATGTGAAAGACGTTTACAACAAATATTTGGAGAATAGTTCTATTCCTACTTAAAATAATCTTAGTGTGATTTCATATACCTTTGAGTAAAATTTTACTCTAAAAATAGTTTTTACTTTCATTTTCCCTTTTCGATACCAATCAAGAGAAATAACATTTCAGCTATTTATTTTAAAATTAAAGAAATAAAAAAAAAGAGAGTAATTTTTCCTGCACTTTAAACAAGTGAAAACATTTACACTAAATTCTTTTTTTTTTTGAACTACCCATTTACACCAAATTCGTATAATTTATTTTGTTTTTATTTTTGCAAAATTGACTCAAAACTCAACCAGAAAACTAACTTATGTTTTTTGGGATATTTCATTTGTCCTATTTACCCTACAAGTTCAGATTATTCACGAAAATGTCATTATTATTTTTTTTCCAAAAATGACATTTTTACTTTCTCAACCTCATCATCTTCAAATATTTACAAGATTGCCATTGCCATCAATACACCAACCACCATGAACAACCAATTTGAAGCTCTTAATGCACCTCAAATCGATTTATACTTCTTTTTCTCAATTATTATGAACTAAAAAAAATATCTCTTTCATCTTCTCTCCATATTCATCTAAAAAAACCCAAGAATTTGATTCTAAAAGTTTTATGGTTCATAGAGCTATTGAAGCTTACGATTCTTGGTGGGTCACTTTTGTTTGAGATTCTGGATGCTTGGGGAAGACTTATGTATGCGAAACAAGTTATCTCACTGGTTGAAACTATGAAATCAATTTTTTTTCCAGATCTGTTCGCCCAAACGACTTCCGGGCAAGTCTTTTGGCTGTAAACAACTTACATGGAAGTCTTTTGGTCAATGCAGATGTTAGTTTTGCAATTGACTTTTAAAAGTGTTTTTAGAGACGACTTATATGGAAGTCGTCCATCTATGTTTGTTAAAATAAAAATTTGAGACAACTTTCATGTAAGTCGTCTAGGGTAAAAAAATTAGTTTTGAATTTGACCGGACTGTGTCAGAAATTTAACTTTTCCTGGATGACTTTCGTGTAAGTCATCTAACGGACGACTTCCATGTAAGTCGTCTAGAAAAAAAAAATTGTTTTAATTTTCAATTGCAAAACTAACCTGAGACGACTTACAGAAAAAGTCAAATTTCTGACTTCATCCAGTCAAATGCAAACCTAATCCGTTTACCCTTGATGATTTCTGTGGAAGTCGTCTGCTCAATGTTTAATAAAATTTCATTTTCTCTAAAACTATATAGACTTTTTAATATTTTTTTGTTAATTCATGTATATTAGTCGATATTTGAGCTCCTAAATGAAATTTATAACTTAATTGGTTTTAATTATGAGTTTACCGATATTCATGTGTATTAATGTTTCCAGAAGACTTCCATGGAAGTCTTCTATGTTAGTTTTTGTAAATTGGTTAATTAACTTTAAGATATGGTTATTTAATTTTCAAAAGTGTTTAGTAACTTCAAGAATATCAAGTAACATGGTTTAATGTGTCTTCTTAGATCATAAGATATACTTTTTAACTTTCAAGAAATTTGAAATTTCAATTTTCACTTAAAATTTTGAGTTTCTTGCTTAAATTTTAATTTTCCGCTTAAATTTGTCGTTTATATTTCAGTTTCCCTCTTTAAATTTAAGTCTTCCGAGAAGACTTCCCATAAGACTTCTAATGAAAGTGTTCTATCTTTGAACTTATGTAATGTTTATCTTTTGTGAATTTAACTAAGTTTTCTTGAGAATTCTTCTCCCTTAGTTGTAATAAATTTGAGTATTTTTTTGCGTTATTGTGTTTTTCTATAGAAGTTGTATCAATAATTTTAATTATGTCAAGTAATTTTGGTAAGATAATATTGCATAATATGAACATATTTACCAAATTTTCTTATTAATATCTCTTCAAATTTAGAAAAAAAAAAATCACAACTAAAGGAGTACACATGCAAATCACAAAACATAGCACAAACAAAACTATTATAGATCATTCATCTACAAAGACAAGCTTGGACTCCACTTGACATGGAAGAAGACTCCGCCAGAAGACTCTCATGTAGTCTTCTAGCACATTATATTTTAGAAGACTTTGGAAGACTTATGAGAAGTCTTCTCGGAAGTCTTCTAAAATATAATGTGTAAGAAGACTTCCAGGAAGTCTTTCAGAAGACTTCCGAGAACACTTCCAGAAGACTTCTGAGAAGACTTCCTATATAAATCTTCCAAAGTCTGCTCCAAATTTGAAAAACATGTATATCAACCTCAGATCTGAAAAACCTGTATATCAAACCCCAGATATGAAAAACCTGCATATCAAAAAACGTTCAAATGGTATAAAAACAAAGAAAATGTATGGAAGATTATATAGATATACTTTTATAGAACACACAGCCTACATATCCAAGTGGAAGATGAGAACTATCTGGTTAAAAACATGCAACAAAAAGATAGATTAGTGAGAAAGACATGAGACAAAAATGAAAAATTCATATAAAGTTTGGTGTTTTCAAGGCAAAGAGATTGGAGTGGGTTTGCAGAGTTTTTGTTTGGGGAAAATGTATGAACTTTATGCAACAGGAGGTTACCAAATGAAGAAAAATCAGATATAAGAACTTACCAAAACGCTCATATATGTTATGAAAGGGGGGCATGTGAGAAGACTCCGTTAGAAGACTTCCAAGAAGTCTTCTGGAAGTCTTCTAACGCATTATATTTTAGAAGACTTCCAAGAAGACTTCCCCATAAGCCTACCAAAGTCTACTCCAGATCTGAAAAACATGTATATCAAACCTAGATCTGAAAAACATGCATATAAAAAAACGTTCAAATGGCTTAAAAATAGATAAAATAAATGGAAGATTAGATAGATCTACCTTTATAGAACACACAAAAATACATATCTAAAATTAATAGATCTACCTTTAAATGAGTGGAAGATGAGAACCATGTGATGAAAAGCCTGCAAAACAAGATAAACTAGTGAGAAAGACATGAGATAAAAATAATAAATTGATATAAAGTTTGGTGTTTATAAGTTTAAAGAGATTAGAGAGAGGTTGGAGAGGTTTAGAACGAGGAAGATATCATTTTTGTTGCAGCCATTTGAGAGGAGAAGAGAGAATGTGTAAATATTTCTTTATATATCGAGACAAAAATTCCAATAAGGTTAAATATTTTCGATTGAGAGGACTTTCTAGTAAGTCTTCTAATCGCATCTAATCGCCAGATGACTCACATGTTAGTCCTCTAGACCCTAAACATAACCCTTAAACCAAATTAACTTACTAAACACTTCATAAAATCAAAATAAACTTAAAAAGTGTTTACTATACACAGAAATAAACACATAGGTAAAATTTTATTTTTTCAAAAAAACATTTAAGCTTTCCAAAATCTAACCCTAAGAATACATACAATACTACAACATATGTTGTTAAACCCTAAGCCAAAGAATATCATGATTAACTACTTTCACTCATCAATGTTGAAAACTATTCAATTTTATTATATCTTAATATCCAGGACACGAACCTAGATAGAAAATCTACGCTTCTCTAACCGATGATAAGAATGATATACCTGGATTTTTAGTGATTTTAACCATGGTATAGTCCAGTTTTAGAGTTTTGATTACTTGTTCCGAGTCCGTTTTATAGTCTTTACAGGTTCATCTGCGTTTGGAACACTTTAGAGATTATGGAACCACTAAGAGCATCAAGAGGAGTTATGTTCAAAAGTTGAAGCCGGAGCCGATATTTGAAGACAGTGTTGATCGACACTCCTCTAGTGTCGGTCGACACCAATGCTGATTCAACAAAGCTGACCAATATTTCAAGAATTTCACTTTGGCCCAAAAGTTTCCATATTTGTAAGAAGACCCATGGCGAGTTTTAGACCTATTTTATGTTTTTAAGTCGTTAGCACACTTTTAGTGTCGGTCGACACCCATGCTGATTTGAAAAAGCTGACCCATATTTCAAGAAATGCACTTTGGCCCATAAGTTTCCATATTTTGAAGAAGACCCTTGGCGAGTTTTAGACATATTTTATGTTTTTGGGGCGTTGTTTAGGCTACGCTTTTATATTCTGAGTGAGAGAAGGTCAGAGAACTCCTTCAGAGAGATCGATTATAACTCCAATATTTCTTACTCTATCTATTTTTTTTCTTTATTTAGATTATTGTTATGTCTTGCATGATCATGTCTAAGTAAACCACTTAATTCATGTCCTCCGGTTGACCCCTCCTTCTTTGCTGACCTTAATTCATGTCGTCCCCTTGAACTGGAAGACACAAATTTGTTCACTGACGTTTGAGTTCTCTCTTCAGTATATGTCTCACCATTGCATGGAAAAGGATGCATCAGACAGAGTCACACGCCTTCACCGGCAAGGCTTCGTTGGAGATCTTAGAAGGAGAAAACTAGATCTGACTCATTCTTAGACCTAAAGGTCGATTCTTGCCTCTTCTGCCGTTTTGTGAGCCTCACCGTTACTCCAGTGAAAGCAAGAACATGATACCGTCACGACGCAAAAGGAATCTCCGGTAGAGTCCCATAGACCCAGAGTAACTTATATAAGGCATTGAAAAAGAGAGCAAAAAGAAAAAGAGGAGTAGAGAAAGGAGGAAGAGTTTCCGGCGTCCGAGTTAGGACTGATTGGAAATTCTAAAGAGAAGTTAGAGCTTTTTTATTTTAGAGAGAGAAGGAGTTAGTTGTACATGTATATAAATTCAGCTTGTTTAACGAGTGTTTTTGCATCAGGTACTAAATCATGTCGGGCAATTTTTTTCTGTAAATTGGTGAAAATCATCAAAACTTATTTGTGTACGAAAGTAAAAGCAAAAAATAATTAAAGTTACGGATAAGTTGCAAAATAACAACCAAAAAGCTACATGAAGTCTTACTTCTAATGTGTTAGCAAGTATAAAGGATGCGATAAAACTTCAACAAAGCATTAGTATTCCTCTTTTATCTTTAATTACGAACCTTAAATATTTATAAGATTCCACCAATAATAGTATTAACCCGTTGGTGCCTAATACATGCACGTGATAACCATTTTTGGTCGCGAAAATTCTCTTTCTCTCTTGTGTATATAAATATATCCACACATACAGACCTACACTAATTCTTCGTTATCATCTTCTCAATAAAATCTCTCTCTCTAAAGATGGTGAAAGGGTCCCAGAAAATCGTGGCCGCAGATAAAGGCATACCAATAATAGACATGTCGCAGGAGAGATCACGAGTGTCGATGCAGATAGTCAAAGCCTGCGAGACTCTCGGCTTTTTCAAGGTGGTCAACCACGGCTTTGACCGAACCATCATCTCAAGGATGGAGCAAGAGTCCATTAACTTCTTCGCTAAATCGGTTCACGAAAAGAAATCGGTTGAATCGGTTAACCAGCCATTTCGTTATGGCTTTAGGGACATCGGTCTCAACGGTGACTCTGGTGAGGTCGAGTACTTGCTGTTTCATACCAACGACCCCGCTTTTCGCTCTAAGGCATCCTTCCGGTACGTATATTCTGTAACCTTATTTATAAAGTTATACGATTCGAGAGTTTTGAGTCTCAAATAAACCTAAAATCATATGTACGACCATTAATATACGGTATCATATCGTATAGTTGAATCTTCACTTAAATATATAAATAATAAATGCATGTTTATCTATCAAGAACCTTTGAAAATATAAATGTGACAAATGCACTTATTTATTATGTTTTTTAAATATAACAAGTGTAGACAAGAAACATGTCTATGTTAATTATGTTTAAATGCATATTGTATATACATAAATCTATGCATAAATTTGATTTAATACATTTATGTACATGCAGACAGTTACCTTATACTAACTTTATTGATACTATAAACTATAAACAAAAATCACATCTTTTTAGTTGAGTTAGGTATAGGTTTGTTTTTCATTTATTTTTGGGATTTAATCAATACTGGAGTTAGCTAGAGTAACAGAGTCTCAGTCTGGCTCAGTATTCAGTAACAGTGTATGGACAATAATTGGGTATCTACTAATATACATTGTACATGAAGCATATATGTATATATACCAAACTATTAGAGAATACATCTAATATTACCTCTTATTTTTGGTAATATGTAACATACATATAATTTTACCATGTTTGAAAAAGACTGTTGAATTTTCAAATAATGAAATATGTTCATGCACATTTTTCATCAGTTTTGTTCAAACATAACTCAACAGATTTTTATTACCATTCAATTTTTTTTTGGTAATCATATTAAATTCTTCATCACCATTCTTATTTATTTAATTTTTCTAATGTTTCTTTATAAATATTTTGTTCATCAATACCCAACAAAAAACATAACCTTTTTTTCTGAAAGTAGAAACATTAAGGTTTCTGGTTATTTTTCTTATATTTCTATTATTAACAAAAAAATGATATCAACTAATGATATCAACTAATGATATGTGACGTATAAATATGTTTGGACAGCTCGGCAGTGAATTGTTACATAGAAGCAGTTAGGCAGTTGGCTCATGAGATATTAGAACTGACGGCTGAGGGACTTGGGGTCCCACCTCACACCTTCAGTAGGTTGATCAGCTCCGTCGATAGTGACTCCATTTTGAGGGTGAATCACTATCCACCGTCCGATCAGTTTTTCGGTGGAGCCACACTCTCTGATAAATCTGTGTCACTGACCAGGGTTGGCTTCGGAGAACACACCGACCCGCAGATCTTAACAGTTCTTCGATCTAACGGTGTAGGAGGCCTCCAAGTGTCCAACCTAGACGGCATGTGGGTCCCTGTCTTCCCTGACCCCTCAGCTTACTGCGTCAATGTAGGAGACTTGTTGCAGGTCGGTGTCTTTTAATTTTTCTCTAATTCCTTGTTTTTTTTTTTGGTCACAACATTTAATGTAAGATTGTAAAAGAAAATCTATACGGTCGTTGGTTCTTTTTATAGGTGATGACGAACGGGAGATTTATAAGTCTAAGGCACAGAGCATTGACTTACGGAAAGGAAAGCAGGCTCTCGACATCATTCTTTGCTGGACCGCCGCTCCAAGCAAAGATTGGGCCACTACAGGCGATGGTTACGACAGCGAATCAACCACGATTATACCAAACGTTTACTTGGAGCGAATACAAAAATCTGGCATACTCTCAACGTCTTGAAGATAGTCTCTTAGACATGTTTCGTACAGGTAAGGGTCTGGAGGATCCTTAGAAGTTTTTAGTAATAACAATGTTTGTGTTGTGGGTTTTTTTTCTAAGTACCTTCCAAGTCTTAAGTAAAATGAGGCATGTTGGATTTGTGTAACTAGAACTAGGAGGTGATAAGTCTAATATGGTTTGTAATAACTGTGTTACGTTAACTCTAAGGAAGTACTAGACTATGTATTTTTATTATATTAACGTTGGAGATAGATTGCGTCTAGAGATAGCAAAATGGAGGCTTACCCGCGGGCCTGGCTCATAAAGACCCAATGCGGGGCGGGATTGGGCATAGATTTTACTGTCCGTTTGTTAGCGGGCCTCGCGGGTTATACCTACAATGGTATTGGGCCAAAGCGGGGTGCGGGACAATTGGATGGCTCGCATGAATTTTCTCATTCCGTCTCTTTGGTAACATCGACAAGAGCTCAGAGCAAACAGGAGATGATGATGGAGATTCTCAATTCCTCCAACCGATGACCTAAACTCATTTACTTCAGTTGTGACTCTTCCAGTTCGCTTTCAATCAAAGAATCATATTTTCTCTTCAAGCTTTGCAATGTTGATCAGAACTCGTTCACTTTCTTTGTAACTCATTGTAGGAAAAAAGGTTTTTTTTTTGAAGCGAGTGTGAGTGGAGACAAGAAATTGTACACAAAACTTGTTTTTTATTGTTATTTTTCTGGAAACTTAATCATCGTTCTCGAATGTGAGTTGTCTAAACATTCCTTTTATATACACAAAACTTGAATTTACTTAGTGATGCGAAAACTAATCTTCTTTTTTTTTTAACTTATATATATATATATCAACAAGATTGTAGTAGGACAAGTTGCTGTTTCTGGAAGACACCAATGGGTACAGTGTTTTATGCTACAAACGAGAGTCGAGACAATATTTGTAACTTAATGGATTTGATCAACCTGATAACTTATTGATGTCTCTTCTTCTTGCTGGTTCACAGGATTGGTCAAGCTTTGAAGTTATGGGCCCGTGGGCCGACCCGCATACCCGTTGTTATAGTGTGGGTCGGGATTGGTCATAGGGTTTAGAGCTCGTGTCCCGCAGCGGTACGACCCGCAAAGATCCAACTGAAAATGGTACCACAGCGGGGCGGGACAAATGGGTTGCGGGTGAGCCCAATTGCCATCTCTAATTGCGTCTTTGGACAAGATTAACAGATCTCGGTCAAATTAAAAAGAGAAACGGTCGAGAAGAACCAAGTCAACTTGACATAAGAGAAAAAGGAAGAAGTCCGCGTGTTCATCTTCAAATAGAAGGGAACTCGAAAAGAAAAAGAACATTCACTATAACAAATCAGTCGGCATAAGAATTAGAGTAATTATAATTTTACTTTGTTCCTACCAAATTAATTACTCGTAACGATTTCATAGTTTTTTTTATTTGTAATCGACCTTTGATATCTCAATAAACATTTTTCAAATAATTCACCATCAAATTCATATTTTCATCTTGAACACACTAAATTAAGATTAAACAATCGACACCATCTATGGAGAGACTTAGGTTGCACACCAAAAGAATCAACGATGACCAGAGAAGGAAATACTCAAACAGGGAGACAACACCTCTCAACTGGTGGCAGACCTAGCTGCCATGATGAGTATGATGCAAAACCTAATGGAACGCTCTAAGATGATGCTTCGAACAAAGCAACCAATGAATGACTAGATACTCTACCCGCATTCTATGGGTAACCACTTGCCAATGATCAAGATCCCAAAACCGCAAGAAGAGCTTTGTTCTGAAAGAACGCCAACCCGGTTGTTCATAGAGCTGCGATAAACCAAGTCGATCAAGCATCAACTAAAGAAATCGATATCCTTCGGAAATCGATACAATACATCTGGTCCAAAGTTCATCGACCAGCAAGTTCGACACATGAGATATAACATGTTCTCGCCGCAAAGCCGAAGATGGCCTTCATGACATAAATTATAAAGATACGGGTTTGACACTTACAAAAAAAATCAAGGTCCCTTCTTTCTCAAACGAGACAAATCCTAGTGATCATTTGACCGTGTTCAACATATGATATACCATGGATTTTACCCACTTTTAGCCATGGTATATAGGTGTTTTAGGAACTATATCCATTATGTTTTGGAGTCTTTTTAGTACTTTTACAAGTTTGTGGATGATTTGGGGAAAAATGATGATTTAGGTGCATTTTGGAGATAAAATGAGAGGAAGCTCGAAGCTAACCATCGAACAAGTTCGAGGTCGATATTCAGAATCCACTATTGATCGATGCACACTATGTGCCATCGATCGACAGCGAAGTGCGCAATGCCCAACCGGCTTAAAACCCAAGTCAAGACATATTTACAGAAATACCCTTGCCGACTTTTAACCTAATATTTATGTGCTATCCCATTGTTGTAGGCAACACGCGCTTTTTACTCTTTTCTAGTTTTACATAGCAAAGCTTTTTAATAGTTTGAAGAGAAGATTCAAGACTCCTTCAGAGATTTGTATTGGAACTCCAATATTTCTAACCTTAGATTTATGAATTCCTTTATGTTATTTGCTAAGAATTGATTTTCTATGTCTGAGTAGTTCATCTTGTTAGGTTTATGGTTCAAATAGGATTATGAAGGATTAGCCCCAAATATAGATTGTTGAGTTGTTTGTGATATCCATCAGTTGAATTGTACTTATTGCTTATGTTCTAGAGTAGCTAACTATAACCCTGATATTAGAATAATTAGGCACAAGCGGAAGCCTAGTTTGTAACCTGAATTGTGCTAGGATTGCTAGAAAGAAACGAAAGTCGATCTAGGAAACCTAGTGAACATAGTCAAACCCGCTCAGTAAAGCTTGCTAGAAGGAACATCGATCGACAAACCTATAGGTGTATCGATCGATGTTCTGAAAGGTGTATTGATCAACTATCCATTGATAGCATCGATCGACACTTTCTCCAAATCAACAAACGACAGTTGAGATCTAAGATCCAGACAATAGATATTCTAAACAAATGAAAGTTGATAGTTTATTACTTTGTTTGAGTTCTAGAATATCCACTATCCAACCTAACTTCTATACTATTATAATCCTGATTACCTGAATAGAAACCCTAAGTAATGCTTTCTAATAATTGTTTACAAAACCTTAAAACAAATCAACCGAACAACTGCCTTGTTCACCACTGAAATTTACTATTTCCATAACTAACCTAACTTAGTTATAAACTGTTTACGATCTTTTGTGTGTCCCATCTCCTTGTGGATTCGATCCCTAAGCACTACAACTCCACCTCTTATTTGAGAGAGTATGAATTGATAGACCATGGATTTTATCCACTTTTAGCCATGCTCTATAAGTGTTTTAATATATATTTACTACTATATATAGTTTATTTATAGTATTTACAGGTTCAAGTACATTATGGAGAAATATTGTGATTTTGGAGCCTTTTGAGTGTAGAGCTGCACAGACGCGTCAGATGTCTAGCTATGGATATAGACCTTCCCACCGTTAGATTGAGCTCATCGTTTGACACTAGATAGAGCTTTGAGTTAGCTTTCTAATGCCACCGGTTTGAGGTCACCCAGCATCCTATAGCAGACGTTATGCCCGTTTTACCGAAGAGTGGTCTGTCTACCTCGCGAGAGGAAGCTGTCGAGGAGATGAAGGACTGTCGATCGATGAAACAGCATTAGTGTTGATCAACAGTGATGCCAGAATATGGTCTGAGCATATTTTATGACCAACTGAAGCCCAGAATCAACCCCAAATTACCAGAATACCCTGGACGACTATAAACCCTATTTATGTTATTTATAAGCCATAGTTGACGGCTATGCTATCTAAGCTTTCTTTAATTCTTGTTCTTAGTTAGGAGAGAAAGCAGGAACTCGTTCAGAGTCCTCCTGGAACTTCTTTTTTTTCTTTATTGCTTTTATCAGTTTTATATTTATTCTTTCTATGATTTTTTGTGACAACTTCATGCTTGAATAGATCCATCTGTTAGGTTTAGGGTTCAGATAGGATGAGGGATTAGCCCCAAATATAGATTGCTTAGTTGTTAGGATGTCCATCAATTGAATTGCACTTATTGCTTGTGTTCTATAGTGGCGAACTAGAACCATGATGTTAGGATGATAGGCGCACGCGAGAGCATGGTTTATCTCCTGAATAATTCATATTGTGCTAGGATTCCTAGAGAAAGACGAGAGTTGATCTAGGAACCTAGTGGACATTGTTCATACCTGCTCGGTAAAGCTCGCTGGAAGGATTTGCGATCGACAACTTGGTAGTTGTATCGATTGACATTCCAATCGCATCGTCGATCGACACTTTCTACAGATCAACATGCGAGAGTTGAAATCTTAGATCTAGTGATAGATAGTCTAGACGTGCGAGAGCTGGTAGATTATTGTTATTGTTTGAGTTTTTTTGCATCCAACAAACATCTTATGCATCTATATCATTATAATCATGATTTCCTGAATATAAACCTTAGATCTAGCGAAACCTCTTTCCATCAAACCTCAGTCAATCAGCCGAGCAACTCTCTTGCTCAATTACTTGTTATATTTACTGCTTTATAAACTAGTAACCTAGCTTAATCAAACTTAATTAGATTTATTTGGTTCCCTAGCTCTCTGTGAATTCAATCCCTAAGAACTACAACTCGACCTCTTATTTGAGAGAGTATAAATCACTTCTTAGAGTAATTTGACTAGTATCATAAATCACTTATGGTAATTTGATTGATAACAAATTTGGAGCCGTTGCCTGTGAGCTTTGATCGCCATTGGATCTTGTCTTGGCAGTTTTAATTCTAGGTTTTTCTCTTACTCAAAAAACTGATAATTGTTTTTCTTAACTTCTTTCAAGTGCATGCCCAGAAGTACCAGAATCAACAAGGAAAAATCGTTGCTTTTCTTAGACCCTCTACTCTTGGAATGCACGATCCACAAATAAAAGAGATCCGCATCGATCGGCAACAACATCCATTCGTCAACCAACATTTCTCGCAAACGTCGACCGATACTCCTAATCCGTCGACCGACAGTTGTGATCTACCGCCTTTCAACACTTCAGTCTGAACATCGATCGACATCCATCCGCGAGACATGGTTGCGAAAATAATCCAAGAGAGTGATGAGAATGGAGACTTGCATGACCAGGAAGGTCACATGCGTAATGCAGCAGGTCAGAGATTAGATTATCAGAGGGCTGTAATTATTGATCAGGATGATGATATCGCTGCAGTTGCTCAAGCTGTAGATGATGCTGCTCGACCTAAAACGTTGGCTGACTACAATTGTCCAGGTCAATACAACGCCAACAAATCTTCTATTCGTCCTCCTACAATTCAGTTTACAAATTTTGAGCTGAAACCCCAATAGTTTACACTCGTGGTGCAGACACCCTAATGTGGTTTGTCACACGAGCATCCTATGGACCATCTGGAGCAGTTCGAGGATTTGGTTTCTGCCATTAAAGCTAATGGAGTCCCTGAGGACTATCCTTTCTGCAAGCTCTTCAAGTACTCACTAGCTGGAGAAGCTTCACGCTGGCTTAAGCAGTTACCACCAGGATCTCTCACATCCTGGGCAGACATCAAGAATGCGTTCCTGGGTAACTTCTTTGATGAGTCGCGAGCAGAGGATTTAAGGAGCAAGATTGCTACATCACTCAGGAGCCTACATAGTCATTCAGAAGCTCCTTGATCAGATTTAAGTGCTATCAGAGAGACTGTCCACACCATGGATTCAATGAAGTGCAGCTACTCAACACTTTCTTCAAAGGAATTGCGCTGGCATATCAAATGGCTCTGGACACAACTAGTGAAGAGAACTTCAACACTAGGAATCCATAAGAGGCTGTGAGACTGATTGATAACTTGGCGTCTAGCAATAGCACCAATAACACTGATTTTGAGAGGAGAAAATCGGCCACTCTGGGAAAGAAGGAGTTGGACGATGTTAAAGCTAAGCTGGACAGTGTTCACAAGCTTCTCAAGAAGTATGTTAGCTTTGTAGAGGATATGGAAGCTGTAGAAATCAACAGTGATGGAGAGTTAGAAGAGGATGTGAATTTCATTAGTGGTATTTGTTTTCAGAATAAGAAGCCTGAGAATCATAGTGGATACAAAAATTCCTATGGGAATGGACAGAGGAATAATTTCAACCAGAATTCGCAGTTCCAAAAACCCTACAACAACAACTTCAATAACAACAACAACATGAACTATGAAAATTCTTCCTACCATAACGTGCCACCACAAACTCGAGAAAGCAAGATGGAAGCAATGATTGATCAAGTTCTTGAGGGTCAGCAGAAGCTTATGGTGAATTTCAATGGGAAAATATATATTGTCTACACTGAGCTAAATGCAAAGTTAAAGACTCTGAACACACATGTGAAGAAGCTGGAGACATAACTGATTCAGACAGGAGAAGCTGTTAAGAAGGAAAAAACTTTTATCAAGGGCAATGAAGCACGGAAGTACCACGTGAATGCTATCATAGATGATGATTTCTGGCAAGTGGTTAAGGAGGAGAAGCTTCAGGAGGGAGATTTCGATGTCGAAAGCTCCTTGAGTTTCACCGGTTCACATTGGTGTCAACCGACACCAAGAGATGAACATCGAACGATGGAATGGGGTGAACACCGATCGACATCGGATGTTCGACTTCGATCGACGGAGTCAGTTGCATCATGCGAGGCGGTCATGATCATAACCCATGAAGAGTTCACAGCTACACACCCTCATCCACCCAAACCCTTTATTGCCAAGATCGATCGGCATAATGAGTATACCGACGATCGACATAGAGATTCAACCAGCGATCGACAGTCAACCTCATTCATCGATTGACGAGCACCTCTATGCTACCGAGTGAAACTACCCAAGATAGATGTAGCGTGACTGAATGCACTCATAAACCCCATCTCAACCTTTAGAGACACCAACATACAACATCAGTGAGCAATCTGAAGAAGCACTAGAGCCTATGCAAGTTGATCAGGCTACTGCAGAAAGAACCTTGAGGAAGAGGAAGGAAAAGGTTCCCAAGCATCTGAAGAGAGGTGCTAACGATAAGAAGATGGAGAGTTTCAGAAAGATGATTCTAAGGATCCCATTAGATAAGCCATTTGAGGGTGCTTACATTACTCACAGGCTGTGGATGTTCTTTAGAGATACCTAGGAAACTAAAGAGGACATTAGGAGAATGTTCCACCAGATCAGAGAGAAGATCAGACAGAGCATTACACTGAAAAAGAAGAGTGGTCCTGGAAAGTTTGTAGTACCCTGCTTGATAGGAAGCATTGACTACCTTAATGCGCTATCCGACACAGGATCTTCAGTAAGAATTTTACCTAAGGTGATGGCAGACCATCAAGGTCTGAAGATAGAACCTTCAAAGGATTCATTCACTGTTGTGGACTGTTCTTAGAGGAACTCATGATGATTCATCAGAAACCTTGAGGTGCAGATTGGTAATGCCCAAGTTCTAGTAGACTTCCTTGTCCTGGACATCAAGCTCAACGGAATTCTTCTCAATTACTTGGGAGAGCCGTCATGGCTACTGTAGGAGAAGTATGGGACATGCAGACCATTAAGCTGTTCCTGACACTCATAGACCCTACCGTCTACTATGATTTGGTGAGAGTTGTCAAGCAACAGACGGGCTACATGGAGATTGGAGACAATCTTGGATTCATTGCAGTTTGCCGCTGCAATCATGAAACTGATGAGGAATCAGAGATAGGAGCATTCATCGAACTCAACTGGAGATATCGTTGACGAAAAGTTTGTAGCAACGGTCGACAATGAGTTGGAAACACCGATCGACAGTGACCATGCGAATGAGATAGACGATTTTACAGAAGGATCTATCAACAGTTGGGAGAATGATTACTACCAACCTAGCTTCGCTGTTAACACTGCTACACCTTCAAAGAAGAAGCAAGAGTTCTCCGGTGTTCCCATGAAAGGGTCCACACTTCTTGTTTCCTAAAGATGGTGTAGCATGCAAATCACATAGATCACTATGTATAAGTCCTACTACAGAATTTCTTTCAAAGCTTTTAAATGGTCGCCTAATTATTTTTTGTTAACATACAAGTACTACATTTTTCTAAATTTATATCAAAAGTAGGAATTAACCCTTCTTTAGACATATTAATCATACGATTATAATGTACATGACCTAATGTAGCATGCCACAGAGATGAATCATTTGTACTAGAACTTGCCATATAAACAAAATTGACAACTTTATTAATATTAACTTATTAAGCATAAACATTCCATTACAGAAAATCCAAATCCAACAAATACACCACACTTCGATAATATATACTTATCGGATTCATACACTTGTTTAAAACCACATTTATTTAAAACACTACCAGAAACTAAGTTTTTCCTAATTCCGGGTACATGAAGTACATCCTTGAGATCAAGGGTTTTTCCATAAGTCAACTCTAACACCACTTTTCCACGACCTAGGATAGGGGCGGTTGACTCGTTTCCCATATGAAGTACCGATCCATCTTGAAGTTGCTCATATGTAGTGAACCATTCACTATCCTTGCAAACATGTGTTGTTGCACCAGAGTCAATCCACCGTGCCACTTCATCTTCCTGCACATAAAATGTCTCATAAATCTTTGATACATAATTCACATTATAATATATGTTAAAATCAGAGATTTGACCTTGATGAGTGGATGGACCTTGGTCCTTAGACACCTTTCCCAAACGGTTTTGTCTCGTTTTATTTTTATCCTTCCCTGCTCGGCTATCACGACTTAAGTGACCCGGCTTGTTACAATTCCAACAAATGCTCTTAAACTTTTTGTTAGATCCACTGTAAGTGTTTTTATTAAAGGATCATTTCCTATTATTCTTATTCTTAGAACTCACTTCTTCCTACATCATATTGATGGAAGAAGTACTAGCCTCATTATTTTTGGGTTTTTCTCCTTCTTGCGCCTTTATAGTTTCCTCTATGCGCAAATGGCTGCCAAGTTATGCAAGAGACAACTCTTCCTTTTTGTGTGTTTATTATGTGTTTAAAATCTTATCGATGATACTCGATACTGAGATGGATTCGTCCATCTTCATGTTGTGTTGTGCAAATTGACCTAGTATACGAAGCAATTCATTGTATTGCTTCATAGCTGGCCTAGAATCAGCCATCTTGTAATTATGAAAATTACTAACAAGGAACTTCTTACTAGAAGCATCCTCAGCCATGTACTTTGATTCTAACGCATCCCACAACTCTTTTGCAAATTCGACATTCTGATAAACATCAAAGAGAGGATCTGACATACCGTTGAGAATATGGCCACGGCATATATAATTGTCGTTTTCCCATTTAAGTTGCTTCCTTGTCTCATCTAGAGACTCGTTCTCAGCATCCTCTGGTACAGTAGGCAAAGGCATGCTTAGAACATACACTACATTCAGATTTGTGAGGAGAATATGCATTTTCTTTTGCCATCTCCGAAAATCTACTCCTTCAAACTTATCTAACTTTCCAAATTTTGATGTCATCTCTCGCACCGTTACACCAGCCATAATTCACAAGAAATTACTCTTTAAGATCGTTGGTTATTTTGGGTTGTAACCTGAAATTTATGAATTATATACTTGGATAATGATTGAATCGTTGTGCTTTCCTTGAAGAGTCTTTTGACCCTATTCCAAGCCTTGGGTTACACGAAATCCCTTTGTAGAATAAGACAATCAAAGTCTCACTCTTGTTCTAAGCTAAGATACAAGAGAAACAAATAAAGCTTTAGTGCTTATATGTGTTTCTTCAAAGATCTTTTATGATCTTTGAAGTTGAACAATGAATCTATCTTTCTTTCTTTCTCTCTCTTTAACTACTGTTACTTTCTACTATTAGTTTCTGATTTTTCTATATCCATTTACCAATGCCTACACCTCCTTAGAGAGTGAAGAGTTGTAACCAATAGTTGCAATGGTTAAACCAAATTTGCAATGGTTAATGAAGAGATAAAATGGTTAGTGTAGTTACAATGGTTAATCACCAAATGTTGCAATTAATTAATATGGTTATTACCAAAGGTTGCAATCATCAATAGTTGCAATGTTTTATTTATATAGTTGCAACTGTTCATACAAACAATTGAAATAGTTCACATGAAACATTACACCTATTCACTTAAATATATAACATATACCAAGATGTCATTAAAAAGTATTACGAAAATATAAATAAATACGGCTTGATGATATCACTCTTCACTGATGGGAATGTCTCTGGAGCGTTAGTGAGACCAAAATGCATCGCTAAGAACTTGTAGTGTGTCTTCTCAATAATGGATTCCTTAACTTCTATTTACTGATAATCAGACTTCAAGTTTAGAGAAGATTTCATCCGCCACAAGTTCATACAGTAATCAGACTTCAAGGGGTATCTGCATGGCACCATGTATTTGAAGAGAGCTTTATAGTCTACACAAAACCATTACATTCTATCTTTTTATTCTTGACTAGCAGCACCGAGCTGGAGAAAAGACTTATGGTTTGCCTAATGATACATGATTCCAATAGGAAAAACAACACCGTTTTGAGAGACGACAAAAAGTGTGATTTTGACGACAAATTTCGCGAATGGTTTCGACTGAATCGCCGGGATCGCCGAAGGGTTTGACGGAGGTTACGGATGATTGGAAGAACCGGAATGAGATCAACGATTCAGGAAACCTTCAAAGGGGGTCTGGATTGAAGATCAACGATGAGGTACAAGGAAAGGAACTTGGATCTGGAAATGAGAATCAAAATAGAAAGGGGGAGTCAGTGAGCTTTACAAGAGGCTCAAAGTCGGTAGGGTCGTCATGGGTTGATGTTGCTCAGGAGAAGAAGGTTATGAAGAAGTATGATGTGGAAATCACAGAGAAGGAAGGACAAAAAAGAGTAGAGATTCCAGATGAAGTTATTGAGAAGGTGAATCATCTCTGGGAAGATTATCTGATTGGTAAATTTCTGGATAATGTTCCACACATTGCCAAAGTTCATGCTACAGTGAACAGGATATGGAATCAAGGAGACAAAAAGATGTTGATTGATGTTCATGTGGTAGACGAAACTACAATGAAGTTTAAAGTCACAGATCCAACAATACGAGCAAGGGTTCTAAAAAGAGGAATGTGGAGTATTGGTAACATACCAATGGTGATCACAAAATGGGTTCCAGATGAAATGAAGGAGAAGCCTGAGATAACAGCTATACTGCTATGGGTTCATCTCAAGAATGTGCCAATGAATATGTATTCTTGGCAAGGATTGAGTTTCATCACAAGTGCAGCAGGATTCCCGATTCGTCTACATCCAGAAACTGCTGCGTGTACAAACTTCAAGTTGGCAAAGGTTTTCGTCAATGCTGATCTTACAAAGGAGCTGCCAACCAAGATAAATTTTACAAAGAGTGGAGTTTCATCTTTGGTAGAATTAATCTACCCATGGTTGCCATTGCGATGTAATACATGTGGAAAATGGGGGCATACTGATAAAGTATGTATCATAAACAAGAAGGATGGGTCAGAAAAGTCAGTAAAACAAATAATAAAAGAGGGAGTTGTAGGGAAAGATGGAGAAAAGGTTAAGGATATGGAAGAAGAAGCAATGAACAAGTTAGAAGCAGAGGCTAAACAAGATATTGAATCATCACAAGAGGAGATTTCGGCTGATACTGATAAGGAGGTTGAATAAGGAGAATTAGTTGAGAGTGGGGAGGATATAACACCAGGTAGAGGTAGTAGAAGTCCTAATCTGAAATATGGTCAGGTGAATATATTGACACCATCTAGATTCTCAGTTCTTCTTGAAGTAGATGAGAAAGGAGATGGGGTAAACCAAGTTGAGTACGAGGAGATTATAAGTGTAGAAGAAGAGATTGTGATAGAAGAAACAGAGGAGGAACTGAGTAAAGAAGAAAATAAAGAGGAGGAAGTGGAGGCAAAGAATGACATTATGGAAGATATTAAGGGAAGAGAAGCATCAGTGGAGGGAAACAAGAGTGGTACAAGGCAGAGTGTAGCTGGTATAGAGCATTGGCCTGATCTAACAGCTAACTCTGTTTGACCATCCTTGCCAAGAAGATCAAAAATGATGCATAAAATTGTTCCGGATAAAAATCTACAAGGAGGTATGCCGCGGAAAAAGGGGAGAGGAACAAAAAATTCATTCAAATGACATGTTTTTTCTGGAATATGAAGGAGTTTAATCGGTATACAAAACAAGAAGTGGTGAAGAATTGGATTCAGTCTAAGGGATTACTTTTTGGAGGGTTGTTGGAAACTAGAGTGAGGGAAAACAAGGCTCAAAGGATCATGTCAACAATGTTTACTGAATGGTCGTTTATCAGTAACTACGAGTTCAGCAGGAAAGGGAGGATTTGGGTTATGTGGAATTCACAAGTTCGTATCACACCGATTTTCAAGTCAGGTCAAATAATTACGGTTTCAGTTTTGGTGGAAGGAGAAGAAGAGGAGTTTCTGTGTTCGTTCGTCTAAGCTGAGAATACAATGGAAGGAAGAAGAGATTTATGGGGAGATATTAAATCACATCAAGATTCACCACTTTTTAGAAATAAGCAGTGGATAATCATGGGAGATTTTAATGAAATACTAGAAGGGGGTGAGCATTCGATCTATCAGAATTCGGGGATAATAAATGCTGGTATGAGAGATTTTGATGATATTGTTCAGTACTGCAATCTAACTGACTTGGGGAGTCAAGGTCCTAAATTTACCTGGTGTAATCGAAGGGAGGAAGGATTGATCTGCAAGAAGCTAGACAGAGTTTTGGTAAATGACAAGTGGCTGAATCATCGCATGCAAGCTTATGGAGTTTTCGAAGTAGGAGGATATTCTGATCATCTTCGTGGTCGGTTTCATCTAAAAATAGAGGCAGAGGGTAAGCGCCGTCCTTTTAAATTCACAAATGTGGTAGCAGAAATGCCGGAGTTTCTAAAAATGATGGAAGATTACTGGAGAGAAAATCAACCATTGTTCCAATCAACATCTGCCCTATTTAGATTTTCTAAATATCTTAAAGCTCTGAAGCCGCTGATAAGGAACCTGAGTAAAGAGAAGCTGGGACAATTATCTTTGAGAGTTAAGGAAGCATATAAGGATTTGTGTGAGAAGCAGGAGAGCTTGTTGAGTAATCCAACTCAGAATAATATACAGGAGGAGCTAAGAGCGGCGGAAAGATGGAACAGAATTTCTAGCATTGAAGAGAATGTTTTAAAACAAAGATCCAAGATGCACTGGTTGCAGTTGGGGGATAGGAATAGTAAAGTCTTCCACAATGCGGCAAAGATGAGAGTGATGAAGAATATGATCAGAGAGATCAAATGCAAGACATGAGTTATTGTTACTTCACAAGAGGAGATAAAGAACGAAGAAGAGAGATTTTTTCGTGAGTTTCTCTCTTTCGTTCCTGAAGACGTTAGGAATGTTTCAGTTGAAGAGATACAAGAAATTCTAAGTTTCAGATGTAGTGACATGGAGCGAGCTCAGTTGATTAAGACATAAACTGAAGAGGAGATTAAAGATGTACTGTTCAAGATGCCTAGTAACAAAGCACCTGGGCCAGATGAGTACACTACGGAGTTCTTCAAAGCGTCTTGGGGAGTTATTGGGAAAGATCTTACTACAGCAGTGCAGTCATTTTTTAGCAGAGGCTTCTTACCAATAGGATTGAATTCTACTATTCTGGCTCTTATCCCAAAACGAGATGCAGCTGTAGAGATGAAGGATTACAGGCCAATCTCTTGCTGTAATGTTCTATACAAGGTGATCTCTAAAGTCATTGCCAACCGGCTTAAAGGTACTCTACCATAATGCATCTCCCGTAATCAGTCTGCTTTTGTAAAGGATAGATTGCTAGTGGAAAATCTATTGCTGGCAACTAAGATAGTAAAAGATTACCATAAGGAAGAAGTCTCTCCTAGATGTGCCATGATGATTGATATTGCAAAGGCGTTTGATTCGGTGAATTGGGGTTTTCTTCTTAACACCTTGAGAGCCTTAAATATGCCGGATCAATTTATTCACTGGAATGAGCTCTGTGTATGTTCTTTTTCTGTTCAAGTCAACGGGGAGCTAGCAGGGTTTTTTCAAAGCAAGAGGGGTTTGAGACAGGGTTGTGCGCTCTCGCCTTACTTATTTGTCATCTGTATGAACGTATTGTCACATATGATTGATAAGGCAGCTGCTGGAAACCGTATTGGTTATCACCCTAGATGCAAAAATATTTTGTTAACCCATCTGTGTTTTGCGGATGATCTACTGATATTTACAGATGGGTCGAAAATTTCTATTGAAGGAGTCTTACAAATCTTTCAAGAAATTGAAGCAATGTCTGGTCTCAAAATTAGTATAGAGAAATCTACACTATACACTGCTGGGATCTCAGATAATCAAGAGCAAGATATCATCACAAGCTTCCCCTTCGAGTCCGGTAAACTACCAGTAAGATACCTTGGGTGTAACACCCCCGAACCGTCCTAGACACATGGTCGATCAACCGGCCAACAATCAAACAAGAACATGAATGATCGACCATCCAACACTTAGGGTTGGAGATGAAAGGCCAACCGGCCAGCCAACAATCAAACAAGAACATGACTGACTGTCCAACCCAACACCATGGTCCGAAAGCGCTACATGATGGGCTAGGGACGATCCGCTCAGAGTCACAAACTTTACTCTACGACCTATACCAGTTCATCCGCTAACTCGTCCCGCTGCGTCAAGGCATAAGGCTTTGCAACCCGTACCAAGAGTTAGCATTTTCCGTTAGATCGAGGCCAAAGGCTTTTCAACCCGTACTACGACCTAACGTTGTGTTAGACCAGACTAGTCAAATATCAGAGTACTCATGAAGCGCATATAAAACAATTACTTTATTAATTCAAGAAATATCCATACATTGACGTCCTAATGCCAAATCGAGTCAAGTAAACACAAATCCACAATACCGTTTACAAAAGGCATGAAAATCTACACCAGCAGTCCTAACGTCCAGCACCCAGTTATCCGATCATCCTTACCTAAGCTACCTGCAAAAAGGACAACAGAGTCGGATGAGTAACCTAATGTTACTCAGTGAATTATGATCCCCAATTAACAAATACATCCCCTCGCTATCCCACCCCAAACAATCTAAAGCGAGAGGTTCACCTAACAACACAATTCAATAGATAAGCAATAAGCAATATCCGAAATACGCAGCAGATAATAATAGCTAGATAATTAACGGTATGAAATCATAACCGCTAATGACTAGCTAACCACTTAAACTCAAGCCCAAATCAATCTAGGGTTCAACAACCCTCTACACTATAACTAGGGCCCTTTGTGACTTAGTGTTCCTCCTCTATCCTCGACAATATCCTTTCTTCCTACCACAAAGGCCAGAAGAAGGAACTTTCAACCGAACACAGCCCACAGTACGTTCGGGTCACCGCGCGACAGCCCCAGTACGTTCGGGCCACAGGCGGTTGTCACACGATGATTGCGGCCAACAGTACGTTCGGGCCACCGCAAGACAGCCCACAGTACGTTCGGGTCACTGCCGGTCACTACCCCGCCGTGCAACCACTCATCCATAGGCCATGACCCCGTCTCTCTGAGTGTTCTCGATCCAGCGAATAAGGGGTTTCCTTAAACCCACTGGGTACGAGGTCGAGGAAACACTAATCCACCTCAAACATGCCTAGCATTGTGGGTTACACAAATGCTATATGGCATTACACTCTAACTCTACAACACTAACAACAATATCATTACTAAACAAATCAACCAGTTAGTCACTCTCTTACCAAGAGCTGACTAACCTCAAACAACAAGCAAGCATTCAGCATTCGCTAACTAACCAATCAACCTAACCATTAGCATGCTATTATGATTCCCAAGCAATAACTAAGCATGCTATCAACTCAATCAACTAATACTCAACTATTAACTAATCAAACCGTTACTCAGTTAGACCTAGTCTCCTGCCATGATCTAACTTCCAAGTAACGGGAACCTGCATGAAAACAAGTCAGCAATCAATTGATCATAACTCACAGTGTTCTTTGCCGATAAGCAGCTGGTTGATAGGAGAAGACTTGGCCAAAACCCAATGGACGACTTGACTGGACTGTACTAGACTGATCTTGACTTGGAAATAACCTCGGCTTCACCATGTTGAAACTGACAGGCTTCGACAGACTTATCTGGACAGAACCTCCACTAGCTCCTGGACAGTTCTTCGGACTTCCCGGCGGAGTATCGAGCTGAACTTCGACTGATCTAAACCCGTGGATCTGAACTAACTCCGGATAGCACCTCCACTTGACCATCACAGAATATGACTGGCCTGTATGGATTGATATGGACAGAGCTTTCGCCTCACAATCGTATAGAATTATCGATTGGACGGAACTGGCCTTCTCGGTGGAGTATCGGTCTTAAGAATTGACCATACTCTTAAATTAACCACTTTCTTTTTCTCTCTCTCTGTCTCTCTAGCCACGTTTTGAGCTTTATTTTGTGTGTTATGGATGTCTGAAACTGAAGGGGGGGGGCTGGGTATTTATAGAAAATACCAGCCAATCAGATTCAGGTTGGTGGCGGCCCGTGCTCCGCATGGCTCCAGACGCATGCACGGCGGCACCTCAGGCTCCACTTGGCTGGCTGCATGTCCAGGACACATGCAGGACGTCACCACTCCTTCCTGATGTCAGCCTGCATGACTGAAACTCATGCAAGGCGCCACACATCCTCACACATGTCGATCAGCATGCTTCGGTTGCATGCGTCGCGACATCTCGTGCTTGGCTGCTCCACCTCGTGCTTCTATGTGTCAGGCTGCATGGACTGCTTCCATGCAGGGAGACACCTCGTGCTTCTATAGACACTCAGATTGCTGGACAGTTGACACCATGTTCTGAACCCATGCAAAGAGCCACCTCGAGCTTCTCGGTCGATTTGTGCGATTTTGTCCCTTCTGGTGAATTTTCATCCCGCGATCAATCCCGAATATTTTTCCGCTCCCGTTCTGATGCTATACATATTTTTAATAGACTCCATATGAATTCTGATATCCCTTAAAAATATTTCCCGATCCTTCGGTTTCATCGAAGACTTCATAATACCGAAATTATGGTTTTCGTCTAATTTCGGGTTTTCTCGTCGGCGTCGATCCTGTCGTGCTTGCTTCCAAAATATCCATCTGATCAATCTAAGACATTATCAATCCATGTCCTAGTGGCATACTTGACTCAAGGTTCAAACAAGAATAATCTGATCGCCCGCAACTCGACCACCACAACATAGTCGGATGAGTAACCTAATGTTACTCAGTGAATTATGATTCCCAATTAACAAATACAACCCCTCGCTATCCCACCCCAAACAATCTAAAGCGAGAGGTTCACCTTACAACACAATTCAATAAATAAGCAATAAGCAATATCCGAAATACGCAGCAAATAATAATAGCTAGATAATTAACGGTATGAAATCATAACCGCTAATGACTAGCTGATATACCTTGGATTTGACCCATTTTTATCCATGGTATATTATTATTTTACTATATATATATATCTATGTTTTCTACTCTTCTAGGTATGTTTTCAGGTTCAGGTGCATTTCGGAGTAAAGCTATGACTTTGGAGCATTTTGGAGCATAAAAGACATTTCACCCGAGCTGACCACTTAGAGGTCGACGAGAGGAAGAATAATCGATCGATGCGCATCAGTGCTGACGATCGATATCAGGAAATGCCTCGACAGATGAAGATTAATATCGATCGATGTACACAAGTACCGTCGATCGATGTCGAGACACCAGACGCGACATTTTGGATTCAGCAGACTTAAAGACCAAGGCCAAGCCAAATTACCAAAATGCCCTGACGAGTTTTTAACCTAGTACAATATATACTGCCTAAGTGTTTGACGGTAGGGAGAGCTTTTCTTTTCTAGACCTAGTTTTGTTACAAGTTTCATTTGGAGAGAAGATCACTTTTGATTGGAACTCCTTGTTTCATTTTCTTATCATCTATTCTATGAGTTTATATTTATCTATTGATATGAATTGTTTTGCTATGTCTGAGTAGTTCAACTGTTAGATCCAGGGTTCAGATAGGTTTGTGG
>NC_027752.1:23514913-23522125 GCF_000695525.1 Brassica oleracea var. oleracea
ATCGATGTTGGCAAAAGTGTATCGGTCGACGTCTTAATAGACTATCGATCGACACTCTCTTGTGTCTGCATCTAACCGGTGAGACACAAGATCTAGTCTGTTAACCAGTGGTACATGTGACAGCTGATCACTGAGTTAAGCGAATGAGCTCTAATATATCATGCATGCAACAGTTAGGCATCTATAGGAATTATAATCTCCAACACCTGAATAGTGGCCCTGCATCTAATATCATTTCCAACCTAAGTTACATTTATCATTTACTCGCTAGTTACTATTGCTATTTTATTTAAAACGTTACAACCTTTAGAATTAATAAACACTAGATTTAATTGTTCCCTAGCTCCTTGTGGATTTGATCCCTAAGTACTACATCTGAACCTTTTTTGATGAGAGTAACACTCCTTAGGGTAATTTGAGTGGTATCAAATTTGGCGCCGTTGCCGGGGAGCTTTGATCGCCATTAGATTTAGTTTTATTAATTCTTATTCTTTTCTTTACCCCCTTTTCTAATAATCTTTCTTTTTCTTGTCTTTTCAGGTGCATGCCCAGCGGCACCAGAAGCAACAAGGAGAAAGACTTGATGTTCTCAGACGATCCTGCTCATTTGGAACGCACCATCCGTAGAGGTCAACGTCCACATCGCTCGACGCAACCACTTTGTCGTCGATCGATACGCACAACCAACAGTCGATCGACACCAGACCGTCATCGTCGATCGATCCCAATCGTTCGACAACGATCGATACTACACTGCGTATGTCGATCGATACCGTGTCGTCAAAAATGGTAAACATAATTGTTCTAACTCAGGATGAGAACGGAAACCTGTATGACCAGGCCGGTCATCTGCGTAATGCAACAGGTTAAAAAAATAGATGCTCAGGGAACTATAATCCCTGATGCTGATGCTACAGGAGCTGCTCAACCTGTAGATGAGGACGCTCGATCGAAACCACTGGCCGACTACAATCGCCCAGATGAGTGCTATTCCAACAGATCAGCGATTTGACTTCCGGAGATACAGAAGCAGAATTTCGAGCTGAAGCCTCAATACTACACTCTCGTGTCGCAGATACCCTACTCTGGGTTACCGCACGAGCATCCTATGGACCATTTGGAACGGTTCGAGGATCTAATCTCTGCCATTCGGATGGAAGGAGTCCCCGAAGATTACCTGCTGTGCAAGCTCTTCAGATACACGCTGAATGGAGAAGCGATGCACTAGCTTAGGCAGCAACCCACAGGATTTTTAACATCCTGGAGCGACATCAAGAATGCTTTCTTACGAAACTTCTTCGATGAGGCGCGCGCTGAAGAACTTCGGAACAAAATTTCCACATTCTCGCAGAAGGCTGGAGAGTCTTTCAAAGATGCGTGGATTAGATTTAGGTTTTTCCAGCGAGACTGTCCACACCACAGATTTAATGAAGTGCAGCTGCAAAGCACTTTCTTCCGAGGTCTCGCCTTACAGTATCAAATGGCTCTTGGTACGGCGAGTGAAGGAAACTTCACTACTCGGAATCTGTTGGAAGCTATGAGACTCATCGAAAACCTTGCTAACAGCAGCAGCACCAAAAACACTGACTCAGAACGGAAGAAGTCTGTAGCCTCTATCGGGAAGGAACAGATGGACGAAGTAAGAGCTAAGTTAGATGTGGTGCACGAACTTCTTAGGAAGCAAGTCTGTTCAGCTGAAGGAGAAGTAGCAGATACAGAAGGAGAAGAAGATGTGAACTACATCGGAGGTACCGGATTCCAAAAATTTGGAAACCAGGGCAGAAACAGAAACTTCTTTGGAAATGGCCAAAGAAGTAACCAAAGTTCACAATTTCAAAAACCCTTCAACAACAGCAAGAGCTACTCGAACTTTTACTATCAAAATCCACCACCCCAGACTCAGGAAAGCAAGATCGAAGAAATGCTTGATCGAGTAATGTTGGGACAACAACAAATCACCGTGGATTTTAACGATAAGATAGACTCTGCCTACAACAATCTGAACACCAAAATCGAGACCTTAGGGACTCAGGTGAGAAAACTTGAAACCCAAGTAATTCAGACGGGCGAGACTATTAAGAGGCAAGAATCTTTCGCTAGAGAGGCAGGAGCCGACAAAGGGAAACACCACGTAAATGCCATCATAGATGATGAATTCTGGCAAGTGGTGAGAAATGAAAACCTTGAGGAAGGAAATTTCAAAATCGAAAGCTCCATGAGTCTCGGCGGATCCCAATGGTGTCAACCGATGTCGATGAACTCGCATCGATCGACAGACCATGATGAAGATTGATGGACGGATTACTCCAGTCATCGATCGACGTCGTCTAACAATTCGACTGAATGCAATGCGGTTCGAATTCTAACTCATGAAGAATTCGCAGCTAAGCATCCTCACCCACCCTCCCCTTTCTATGAAAAAATAGATCGATCGGTTAACTCAACCATCGATCGACAGAGTGAGTACGACATCGATCGTCACAACACACCCCCCATCGATCGATAGGCACCTCTGACATACCGAGTGCGGTTACCCTCAATCGATAATGATTACATCAATGCACTCAGACCACCACCTAAACCATTAGCAAACCCACCCGAACCAAAACCCAACCCTTTAAATAGTTAAACAGAACCTGTTCAAGAAGAACAAGAATCTGAATGGAGAAGGTTAAGGAAAAGGAAGGAGAAGATTCCTAAAAACCTTAAGAGGGAAGCTAACGATAAGGAGATGGATGGTTTCACTAAACGAGTCCTCAGAATCCCAATCGAAAAACCTTTTGATGTAGCCTACTTCACACACCGGTTGTGGATGTTCTTCAGAGAAACAAAGGTAACTGAGGAGGACATTAGGAGAATGTTTCATCAAGTCAGAGGAAAGATGAAACACAGGATCACATTGACGAAGAAGAGTGATCGTGGGAAGTTTGCAATACCATGCATAGTCAAGGGTGTTGAATTTCCCCATTCAATGTGTGACACAGGAGCATCGGTTAGTATCCTCCCTAGGATCATGGCAGACAAGCTTGGTTTGACCATCGAACCCTCAACAGAATCCTTCACCTTCATAGATCTTTCAGAGAAACGATCCGGAGGCATCATAAGAGATCTGGAGGTACTGATTGGTAATGCCCTTGTCCCTGTAGATTTTCATGTCTTAGACATCGAGCTTAATTGGAACTATTCACTTTTGCTTGGAAGATCCTTCCTAGCTACAGTAGGAGCTGTATGTGACATGAACAAAAACAAATTGTGTCTAACGCTCATAAACCCAAACATCCACTACGATCCCTTCCGACCTAAGAGAAAGGTAATTAATTCTGTGGGTTATGGGAAAGAACTTGGCTTCATTGGCGCATGCCATTGTGGAGAAGAGTATGAATCGGAGTACGAGACAGAGTACTCGGAATCGATCGACACCCCAACCTTTCCATCGATCGATTCCAATGTGTCAATGGTGACCGATGACCACAACAACACGTCACTCGACGTAAGGCACCCACTTGACCATTTCGCTTCACCTAATCATTGCTACTAACATTTTTCCTTCCAACCTCCAACCAGGAGAGGACATGATGATTATTCCATAAGCAGTTGGGCAGACAGTGGTTTCCATGAAAGTTTTGCAGTTGACACTGTAATTACTTCACCTCATGAGGAACATACCGAGGAATATGATGAGTATTACTGGAAAGAACGTGCAATAGAAATGTCCTTGCAGGATGAAAGACTTGAAACACATAAGTTCACCAACACGTTTCCAACATCGTTCGATGCTGTGCACTCCACATCGGTCGATACCCACCCTCGTCCAGCAAAACAACCGCTCACATCGATCGACACACCGAAAGGAACATCGATCGATATTCGCGCCGCAGCGAAAATTCAGGAGCAGGAGAATATTCTCTCCCTAACTAGGTTTACAGATACCTATATAAATCGTTTTGCACCTCCGAAACCACCTACACACATCAGAGCAAACACACAAGCAAATAAGATGAACACTCTTCCTTCTACATCAACAAAAAAATCCATGAAGAGCAATCATCTCAAGAACACAAGTTCTGCAGAAATTACTCTGCCATCGATCGATGTAACTGTATCTACATCGATCGATACTACTCTAAACCCTAATCTCTTTAAAAAGAATAATTATGCAAACATTGATTACGGTTTTCTAACACCTGATGAATTTGGTATTTTCAGGGATCCAGATGGCAACACACGTGCAATGGATGGAAGGATTTTACAAGTGTCCAGAGGGGACATAGCAGGCATCCTTCAAGTAGCCAATGGACCTGACAACCTGTTCTCACAGCAACGTGGCACTCAAGACGTCATTCTAACAAATCCTAACAACTACGCAGGAGTCACCACAATAGAGATCAACACAGATCTATCACGCCAACCAAAAGGGCAAGCATCGATCGACGATACAGCGGGGACATCGATCGCCAGCGTAACACCAACGTCGATCGATATGTATGATCCGACGTCGATCGACAGACGCTATGAATGTGGGAGCCGCGCTTTTGACATGTATGGAGCCAGAAAGTTCACTTGGGAACAAAGGGACGAATATGGAGTCTACGGGGATGAGCGTGGACACGCACGAAGCGCAGCTGGTGAGATGATACCTGTCACAAAGGACAACATCAGGAAAATACTGGAAAGAGCATCTCTTTTTGCAGAGAGCCACATCTGTCTTCCTGAACATGCCACTTCCTTCCCACTCACAAGACTGGCACCAGAACTCTACGCCAAAGAAGAAGTCGATGAAATGGTGTTTGGTATTTGTGGAGCTCAAGAGAAATTGGGAGAGGAGCTCAAAACACTGGTAGATGAAACACATCAGCCTTTGGATAGAGGCTACAATGAGCTTTTCAGATGTATGGCAGAAATGAGGACAGAAATTGAAAGTTTACGTGAGCAACTTGAGAAGGAAGCTACAACCTCAGCATCGATCGACTCACCACGTGCAACATCGATCGACGTCAGTCTTCCTACAGCTAAGATCCTTGCAGAACCGCGATGTTCAACACAACACAGGGATGAATGGGAAGTCTCATACATCGACACGAGGATAAACGACGTTTACTGCCCTCTCAACAACAACGTGGACTGGCTAAGCACTAAAATCGAGCTACTACAGCAAGATCTGGACACCATTCGCAAGAAGGACCAACATCCAGCCACATCGATCGACATGTGCACCTTCACATCGCTCAACACCAATGTCTCAGCAATGAATGAGAGGCTGAGGATTTACCAGGATATGCATGACCGTTTTATATCACCAGTCATGAGAGATTTAAACAAATTGTCTCGTCAATTACTTGATGCCCAAAAGGATATTGAGAACATTACTAATCAAAGTTTTTTGCAGGAAAAATCAGCATCGATCGACAGGCTAAGAGGACCCTGGATCGATGGCAAGAAACCTGTGGAGTTACTTCCTTACACAGCAGCAGAGGTTGACAAGATCACATGCAAGATCTACACTGATCTAGACACCATGGAGGAACGACTTAACAAACGCTGCGATGACATCTACTTTCCATTCGACAACAAAATCAGTGGACTAGACAACCACGCAGAATGGCTACAGAAAGAAGTCAAAGCCATTCAGAGGCAACTCGCAGCTCAACATTAGATATCAGCATCGATCGACAGGACAAAATCAAAATCGATCGACGGAAACTCACCGAGATCGACCAACGAACACATAGTCGCATCGATCGACGCCGAGCCTATACCAATCGGCGAGCAGCTGATACACAAGACAGTAGAGTCAATGCAAAAGGAACTGACAGATCTTTCAGCATACACCTATGACAACATAGGCTAGCACCAGGTCAGCATTGACAACATTCGAGAAAGGCTACAGAACATCTCAAATGTAATTGGGAAGATGGATGACAAATGGACAAGAAATGATGAGGCCACAAGAAGTTTCATTGCATCTTGGTCCAGGATGGGCAGAGATGACGTGGATGCTTGCTTTCCAACAAGCAGCTGCTTCTCCACCCAATAGCCAAACACTACCACAGTCAAGCTAAATGACTATAACCAAGCGCTGAGTGGGAGGCAACCCACTATTAGGTATTTTACTTTGGTTTTATTAGCTAGTATTTAATTTATTTCGTTTTATATCTTTCAGATTTAGGAGAACCAAGTAGGAGGACTTGAATATCGACCGACGACGAGACGTCGACATCGTTCGACATAGGCAACCACACGACGATCGATGTAACACTTACCCATCGATCGATATTTAATCCGGTCAGATGTATCTTACCTACTTGTTACATTTCGTACATCATACACTTTTCATCATAACTCCGGCTGAGTTACACTGGGACAGTATAATTTAAGTTTGGGGGAGATTTACTGATATAATTTATTTTATTCTTACGTAAAAAGGAATTTCAAATAAATTATGCTTAGCTATCGAAAATAGGGACTATAATCTTATATTGATTTAAACATGAATATCTAACCAATCTTTAGCACCATTTTAGATTTACTGATTGCAGATAGCACTAAAGATGCTAAAGCAGATCAACCTATCAACTACACACTTGCCTTGAACCGTATGAAGTAACCAAAGCTGATTTCCAACACTAAACCTGACATAACCGCTTGTCTTGGGGCTTGGTATACATGGGATCGGATTCTTCAGATAGGTCTGGAAGGTAACGCCTGGTTTAGATTATTTATCACATTTTCTCTCTCTAGATTTCGACCCTAGATTAGTCATAGAGTATTTAAAAAAAAAAAAAAAAGTAAGATCTATCGTTTAATTAGGATGAGTCTGAACAGGACTTGGTGGCTAAACCCATTAAGGCTTGATTCATAAATACTCAAATAAAAGAGTTCGAAACGGGACTTGGAGGCGGCAATCTTCAAGGCTCGCTTTCGCAAAGAACTCTTGGATATAGGTCAAAAAGAAGTGAACAGAACTTGGTGGCAACCACCATTAAGTTTTGATTCATGGAAGTCTGTCCAATCTTGGTCACTGATCCTGCAATTGAAGCAGACTCAAGAGAGAAATTTAGAGAGAGAGGAACTAGGAACTAACTTTTACCTGCAGCTCCAGATACCTGTCTGAAATCCTTGCATCCTGTGATCCATACTCCCAAGGTAAAGCATTCACTTTATATTTATGCTAAGAAATGAAATCAGTAGAGGGGATGTCAGACGTGAATTGAT
>NC_027752.1:23522217-23522649 GCF_000695525.1 Brassica oleracea var. oleracea
AAATATTTTCAAACCTCTTTCAGAGAGACTGCCTGTATGTTTTGCTTTAGGACAAGCAAAAGGGTAAGTCTGGGAAAGTTGATATACCTTGGATTTGACCTATTTTTATCCATGGTATATTATTATTTTACTATATATATATCTATGTTTTCTACTCTTCTAGGTATGTTTTCAGGTTCAGGTGCATTTCGGAGTAAAGCTATGACTTTGGAGCATTTTGGAGCATAAAAGACATTTCACCCGAGCTGGCCACTTAGAGGTCGACGAGAGGAAGAATAATCGATCAATGCGCATCAGTGCTGACGATCGATATCAGGAAATGCCTCGACAGATGAAGATTAATATCGATCGATGTACACAAGTACCGTCGATCGATTTTGAGACGCCAGACGCGACATTTTGGATTCAGCAGACTTAAAAACCAAGGCCAAG
>NC_027752.1:23522851-23533170 GCF_000695525.1 Brassica oleracea var. oleracea
TTTGCTATGTCTGAGTAGTTCAACTGTTAGATCCAGGGTTCTGATAGGTTTGTGGGATTAGCCCCATACTATAGATCTGCCTTGTTGTGATATTCATGATAGATTTGTATTCATTGCTTGTTTTAGCCTAGCTAACTAGAACTTGATCATAGGATTGCATATTCAAGCACCCTTGTTATCCCATCCTGAAATATATCTATCATATTAGGATTGCTAGAGAGGGCTAACCGCCAATTTAGAATCTTAGTAGAGCATTTTCATAATCGCGCATAGGCGTGTGGCTAGAACCCGTCGATCGATGTCCTCAACTGACAATCGATCGATGTTGGCAAAGGTGTATCGGTCGACGTCTTAATAGACTATCGATCGACACTCTCTTGTGTCGGCATCTAACCGGTGAGACACAAGATCTAGTCTTTTAACCAGTGGTACATGCGACAGCTGATCACTGAGTTAAGCGAATGAGCTCTAATATATCATGCATGCAACAGTTAGACATCTATAGGAATTATAATCTCCAACACCTGAATAGTGGCCCTGCATCTAATATCATTTCCAACCTAAGTTACATTTATAATTTACTCGCTAGTTACTATTGCTATTTTATTTAAAACATTACAACCTTTAGAATTAATAAACACTAGATTTAATTGTTTCCTAGCTCCTTGTGGATTCGATCCGTAAGTACTACATCTGAACCTCTTTTGATGAGAGTAACACTCCTTAGGGTAATTTGAGTGGTATCACTAGCTAACCACTTAAACTCAAACTCAAATCAATCTAGGGCTCAACAACCCTCTACACCCTCTACATTATAACTAGGACCCTTTGTGACTTAGTGTTCCTCCTCTATCCTCGGCAATATCCTATCTTCCTACCACAAAGGCCAGAAGAAGGAACTTTCAACCGAACGCGGCCCACAATACGTTCGGGTCACCGCGCGACAACCCCAATATGTTCGGGCCACTGGCGGTTGTCACACGACGATTGCGGCCCACAGTACGTTCGGGTCTCTGCCGGCCACTACCCCGCCATGCAACCACTCAGCCATAGGCCATGACCCCGTCTCTCTGAGTGTTCTCGATCCAGCGACTAAGGGGTTTCCTTAAACCCACTGGGTACTAGCTCGAGGAAACACTAATCCACCTCAAATATGTCTAGCATTGTGGGTTACACAAATGATATATGGCATCACACTCTAACTCTACAACATTAACAACAATATCATTACTAAACAAATCAACCAGTTAGTCACTCCATTACCAAGAGCTGACTAACCTCAAACAACAAGCAAGCATTCAGCATTCGCTAACTAACCAATCAACTTAACCATTAGCATGCTACTATGATTCCCAAGCAATAACTAAGCATGATATCAACTCAATCAACTAATACTCAACTATTAACTAATCAAACCGTTACTCAGTTAGACCTGGCCTCCTGCCATGATACAACTTCCAAGTAACGGGAACCTGCATGAAAACAAGTCAGCAATCAATTGATCATAACTCACAGTGTTCTTTGCCGATAAGCAGCTGGTTGATAGGAGAAGACTTGGTTAAAACCCAATGGACGACTTGACTGGACTAGACTGAACTGATCTTGGCTTGGACATAACCTTGGCTTCACCATGTAGAAACTGACAGGCTTCGACAGACTTATCTGGACAGAACCTCCATTAGCTCCTGGACAGTTCTTCGGACTTCCCGGCGGAGTATCGAGCAGAACTTCGACTGATCTGAACCCGTGGATCTGAACTAACTCCAGACAGCACCTCCACTTGACCATCACAGAATATGACTGGCCTGTACGGATTGATATGGACAGAGCTTCCGCCTCACAATCGTATAGAATCATCGATTGGACGGAACTGGCCTTCTCGGTGGAGTATCGGTCTTAAGAATCTACCATACTCTTAAATCAACCACTTTCTTTTTTTTTCTCTCTCTCTATCTAGCCACGTTTTGAACTTTCTTTTGTGTGTTCTGGATGTCTTAGAGCTCTGCTAAGAACGATACTTTGTTCTGAAATGTTACCATAAAATAGTCCTTCAAGTAAATAGACTATTTCTTCTCTCTCGATTTCTCCATATACCTTAAAGATATTTTGTTTCACATCAGGGTATGGTCTATGACAATTCTCACTCTCTGTTGATCATTCTGATAACTTAAGGTGTAAAGCCCCCCAACTTATATGTGTTTCACCCAAGGTCTTGAGCCATGAATAACCAAGAACCACACCACCGGTTGTTTCCAATTCGAACAACAAAAATTCCTCAACAATCTCCATGCCTTGTATGGAAAATAAACTATGTTACACTTCTCGGATCCTGCAATGACTTGTCCATTACTGATGGCTAACCCGAACCTTGTAGTACTGGTCACTTGCAATATCTTCTTTTTCACCAATTGCGTAGATTTTAAGTTGGACGTACCTCATGAATCAATAAGTACCACCATCCTTGTAACTCTTTTGGTTCCCATCATTGTCATGGTCTTGTTTGGTCAGAGACTCGCCGTAGATTTGAGGGATAGTGATAGCAACCTTGCGTTACTGGGTTTTAACTATTTTTCTCTTTCTTGTAGGTTTAGATCTTAGAAACTATGCAGGGTTATAATGGAAACAGAAGATTTTGCAGGGTTAAAATCATAAAAGTGATTACATGTTTATTGTTTTTGGTCCTAAGGAGATGATTGTAATTTCACAACCTTTTTATATTAGTTTTACATTTGATTGTATATTTGGGGTATATTTTAGCAATTAAAATCAAGTGTTAGGTAATTTTTGGCAAATCCCCCTTAATTATTTGTACCATAACATATTTTGTATTTTGTGTTTAATTTTATATTTATGTAATTTTGTAACATGATGCTAATTCAAATTCTTATCAGTTAGTGATATGTGTTTAACATGATTGTATTTGAGGTATACTTTATCAATTAAAATCAAGTTTTAAGTAATTTTTGGCAAGTCCCCCTTAATTATTTGTATTATAACATATGTTTTATTTTGTGTTTAGTTTTATATTATGTTATGTTGTAACATGATGCTAATTCAAATTCTTATCAGTTAGTGATATGCGTTTTACATGTACGCTGCTGTTTGAGTATCCAAAGAAAGTGTTAGATTTTCTAATCTAATGATGCATCGTCTTTTGTATGTTATGCTCGATTTGTTTGTGTGCAAGAATACATGGATAATGGTTTGTAATATTTTCTTGTCACAGGATCTAAGATCTAAATTGTTGATAATATATTATATTTATTCGTTATTGTTGGTTTTTTGATGTTTTAGAAGTTATGATGTTACTAAAGCTTTTGATGCCGACGAGATTTTTTTCAATCCACAGCTACAAAAATTCTTAATTTCAAACTCAAGTTGCTTAACGATTGCTATTACTAGTGAGAAGATTTTGATCTAAAACTACACCCCCAAAATGAAATAGTAAAAAAAAAAACACAATTTAATATATCAATTATCATGGATACTGAAATTAGATAATTTTATATTATTTTAAAATTATATATAATTTAATAATTTAGATTTAAATATCAAATAAAATTAATTTAGGTAATAGACAAAGTTCCACACAAGGTGAAGATTCTCATCTAGTGCATATATATACATGTATTGAAAAGATCATATATAACATATATATATATATATACTACATGATTATAATCTTTGATGGAAAATGTTCTTAAAAAATCTTTAAAATAGTTGTTTAGTTATTAGAGTTTTTGAAAGGTAATTTTTTTTTACTTTTGTAATACCGTATTATTTTATATTACTTTTGGATTTTTATTTTTTTCTTTTTAATATTTTATTTATAAGGTTTGAAGTGGATATCCGACTAAAAATATTTATTTCTGTATATCTGAATGGCTAAGTATCGAATAAGATCACAAAATTGATAAATATGAACGAAACAAATCGGATCAAATATAGTTTCAAAAACTAGGATAATCAATGTTACCCACCCTATCTAGTTGTAGTCACCATTTATGCTAAGATGGGTCTTTATTGATCCAATCAGCGCATGGACGAAATGATAATGTTGAAAATAAAAAAACATTTGCTTACTTTATTATAATATATACAGTATATAATAATGTAATTATCATCTTACCAATAATACAACTTAATCAGTCAAACACATGATGATGGTTTCAAATTAATATCTACGTGGTAGGATGTTAGAGATGACAAGAGTAATACCACAAAGATTCTTAATTCCCTTACTATTATTCAAAACAGAATCATCCACAGATCTCAATCTCTTCACATAATCTAGACATGTATCAGCTCCATCCAATGCAGCAGAAACTTTAGTTTTCAGCCCCTCACCCTCTCCAGAAGCTAAATGCTCAAAAGCTTCCTCGAGGTTTCCAATGGTGTTCTCGTATTCATCTAAGCATGATCTGTAAGCTAGTTTGGATCGGGGGTCGACACCTCCATCGATAATAGATTGGAGTCTTTTAAATGTTTGTGTTGCTTTTGCTTGTGTAGCATCAAGTGTGGCTTTCGCCAAGGCTTCAAGATTAGGAGATGAAAATTCTGAATTGAGAAAGTCAAGACAGAAAGATGGATCCAAAGTTTTGTCACAGATGGTGCTCATCTCTGAACTTGTGATGGCGTACGAGGAACCGATTAAGAAAAGAAACATAAAAGAAGACAAGAATGCATTGTTCTTTAAATTTGCAACCATTCTTGTTTTCTCTGCTTTTTATTTTATTTTCTAGTTCATGATAGGAAATAACATCCGAAACAATGTGTATTTATATAGAGAGTAGTTAACGTACAAGGCTTTAGTCAAAACGATTCAAGAATAGAAGTTGTTATGAGCGATGAAGATTTTTTCTGCATTGTTAGAAGAATTACAAATATAGTAAATAGTTATGCATAAGGCCACCTCCAACAACAGGCTCTTATAGGAGTTTGCGTCGGAATCTCCTATATATTAATAGAGAATTATTTAAAAAGGTATAATTTTAAATTTGTATTAATTAAAAAAAAAATTGTTTAAGTGTTACTTATGTGACAGTATAAGAATTAATTAAAAAATTAATAAGTCCAAAATTCAATTGCTACGAAAACTAATACTAACACAAACATAAATGCATATAATAAACATAATACTCAGCGATCTGATTATTAACTTAGTACTCTGTGTAACCACTTAATAAATATTTAAACTATTTTATTTATGGTATTATAATAACCACTTTTTTTTTGTTTAACATGGGGATATCCTAGGCCTATGGAAAGGCTCAGACTAATCCTCAAGAGAAAGTGCAGCCCATGGATAGACCCTCTGTCCGGGTATGCAAATGGGTCCTAAAGCATAGGTCCATATCCGTATGGGTTGTTCAGAAACATCATGAAGTAGTTTTCTCCGACGGGATTCGAACTCGCAATCTGGATGCAGAAAGGAGTCTGTCCTTATCATTGGGCCATGATGTCCCGGATTATAATAACCACTTGAGCGTTTGCTAACTGTTAAATATAAAATTCTTGACGTTTGTTTATTATTCTGTTCACCTAAACCATATAGAAAAATAGCACAAATTAACAAAGCGTATAATGAATTAAAAAAATAAAAGACAGAGCAACACCGGATAACACTATTATCGAGAAGAATGCAAAGCAACACAATTGAAAGTTTTGTTTCGTCGTCAGTACATTGTCCGCAACATTTCACAACCTTGAAGTTTAACAAAATTGTAATTTTCATAACAAAAAAAAAGCAATAATTCACAAATGAGCGGTAACCAAAATTGTATTTCAAATGTTCATTGTTAGTAGGTTCAAAACTTTGTTGATGTGGGAATCTCTAATTCATTTGTGTAATTGTTATTCTGTGTTGCTGCAGACAATTATATGCTCCGAAGAGACACAATATATACTCAGAAGAGACATAGTCTATTATACTATCAAGAATCAATTTCTAATATATACTCTAGTTTTGTAAGCTATATAATTAGAAAACAACTACTTATTTTGGACTATCTATAAATTAGGTCGCTTAAATGTTCTTTTTAATTAATTAAGCCGAAAGAGATCGTAAACGGCTGATATTATTAATGTTAGAAGACAATAATCCTAAAATTTGAACCAAATTTTTGTGATAAACAATTTTAGAATCAAACTCTTTTGGTAAATTTAAATTAATTGTTTTTATACCAGGATGTTTAAATAAATAAGAAACTTTTTCACTAAGTTAATGCTTCCACCAAATTTTTAAGCTTGATAAATTTTTTTGAAGAAGCTCTATATGGTAAGTTTAATTTAAGATAATAATATACTTTGTCATCAAGTCTATAATTCCGACCATTAAAAAAAAACTGGCCAAATATGTTTGTGGTAGTTATTGAAAATTTACATTAATATTGGCTCAATGTATCACGCTAAAATATGATTTCTAGGTAATTAATACTAATTATTTTAACTTTTCAAACAATCCGAAAACCTACTTATGTATACTATATATATACTGTTGAATTTTCCCTTAGAAATACCATCAAATTTCTTCACAGCTCTTAATCTATCTTATTAAAACAGAAACATTATAACTTCTTCTAGGTGGATTTTTAAGTTAGACATCACATTATTATTATTCATAGCTTAACCTTTCTTTTAAATATATTTCCTTAAAGAGTTAAATATCCATCATCTATCATTTAATTTTAACTTCCCTGTAAGATCTATGTTTTAAATTATACATCTATATTATACATGTATTAAACAAAGGTTCATCAGACTATAGTCACATTATCATTATCATATTACTAGGGGTATAGCTCCGCGCAAGTGCAGAGATGTTTGACAAATAATTGTAATTTAAAAATGTTATAAGAGGTGAAGTCTAAGTGTTTTGTTTAATATAGTTTTAGTGGTTTATAGTACAAATTAAAAGTTTCATGTCTTGTTGATCAAGGGAAAATCATATGACCTGTAGTTGTAGTGGATAATGTAGAAGGTATAATAAAATGTGAGCAAATTGGTTGTGAATATAAATTGGCAAAATTGCCAAAAGAGAACAAGAAAACACAATAGTTGTCCCTATGGTATAAATCCAAAATTAAGTTGTCTCTATAGTATAATGTTTTCCATAATACCAAAAGTAACCTATAATTAATCTTATTAAACATAATTAATTGTATTGAAAAAAAATGATTCAATGTTGGTTAAATAAAGTTGCCTGAAGGGGAAAAAAAAACAGAACAAAAGGTGTAGAAACATTTGATTTTCCTAACCCTAACAACATCTTTGGTCTCTCCGCCTTTCTCTTTCACGGCCAAAAAGATGGCGATTGTGTCTTCTCCGTTCTGTTCCCTCCGGTGAAATCAAAGACGGAAACCACCGAAGCTTCTCTCTTCACATCTCTGTCTCTCTTCTACTCTCCGCTTCTCTCCACCTCTCTCCGCTTCTCGCTACCTCTTCGCTTCTCTCCGCCTCTCTCTGCGTCTCTCCTCCTCTCGCCGCCTCGTCGCTTCTCTCCACCTCTCTCCGCCTCTCCGCTTCTCTCCGCCTCTCTCTGTGTCTCTCCTCCTCTCGCCGCCTCGTCGCTTCTCTCCACCTCTCTCCGCCTCTCGCCGCCTCTCCGCTTCTCGCCACCTCTCCGCTTCTCGCCACCTCTCCGCTTCTCTCCGCCTCTCTCCGCGTCTCTTCTCCTATTGCCGCCTCGTCGCTTCTCTCGGCCTCTCTCCGTGTATCTCCTCCTCTTGCCGCTGCGTCGCTAAGGTATTACGTCCGAACTTTATCTTTCTTTATTTCATGTTCCTCGATTCGGCTATTGTTTGATGTGTGTATGTGTTTGTTGAATTGATTTCGTTTTATCTGGTTTGGTTAATTAATTTTGTTTGTAACCAAGAAGATAGTCTTTCTGTTTCTGAGTTTTATATTTGGTTTTGTTCTTGTGTTTGTCTCTGTTTCACTAAAATCATTTTGTGGTCTTTTGTAGATATGGAGTTAGAGCTACCTAAACGACTTTATGGAGAGGGTTTGGAACCTCATGTCAAGAAGATCAACAATTACTGCCGCATGGAACTTATCAGGGATCTGGGTAAAGCCATGTCTGCAGAGTACAATGATGTGAAGATAGATCCTGTTTTCAAACATATCATGGCTATTGCGGATAACAAGCTCGGGTTTTCAGGGAAATTGGTGGATAGTTTCTTGTGTAAGCAGCTGATTACCTCGAAGATACATGAGAAGTGGTTTGTCTTTGCGAGGACGCCTCTCCGGTTTTCGCTCCAGGAGTACCATGATGTGACAGGCCTCAAAGTTTCTCGGGAAAGCAACAGTGACGTAGTAACATGGAAAAATGACGGGGGGTTTTGGAGTAACCTACTAAGGACTGGTGATAAGATCACCTTGAAGTCGATCCGAAAGGTGCATCTAAAAGAAGTTCACAAGTGGACTCGGATTGATAGGATGAGGTTGATCTACCTGTGTGTGATAATGGGTGTGGTGATGGGGAGAGATGAGAAGGTGAACATCCCAGATATGTACATCAAGTTGGTGATGGATCTTGACAAGCTCCGGAAGTTCCATTGGGGTCTTCACTCGTATGACTTCCTGCTATGTTCGATTGAGAAGGCTAGGAAGAAGTTGGGTAAGAAGGACAGCTACATTTTTGAGGGTTTCTCATATGCTCTCCAGATTTGAATTATGGAAGCAATTCCTGATTTTGGAGAAATATGTGGGAGACACGTCTCTGGCAGTTTCGTCGGTCCAAGGTGTGGCAATTGGAAAGGAGTTGCAAACGTTTCTTATGAAGACATCATTGAGCTTGAGGACTCCTTAACTAAGAAGGTAACTATCTCACATTGTTTTCTTATATATGGTTGTTGTAAAATTTGTATTGATTTTAATGTTTGAACTGTTTTACAGGGTGATTTGTTCTCAGTTATTTCAGTGACTGGTAATGGTGATATGTTTCAGCATGTTGACTATACAAGGAAGGGTGAGATGGAAGATGAACGAGTGGACCTTCTTCTAGATAGGATCAGACAGAAGTTTGATTGGAGCTCCACAGAATGGCCAGTTTAGAGCCTGAAGAGACTGAAATGGAGGAAGCCGACAGCCAGGATAGAGGGTCAGCAGCTGATAAGACTGTGGCTGATACTGATGTTTTAGTAGAGGAGGAGACCTCTTCGGTAACGGTTGTAAGAAAAAGCAAGAGAAAGATTCTTGATGAAGGAGCAGTGACCAGAAAGAAGAAGTTGTTGTGTAAGCGATCTGCAGGAAAAAATCTTGCTTTTAGTTCTGAAACTAAGAGTTTCATTGAGGGTCTCATCCAGACGTCACTCACTTCCTTGGGGGATAAGCTCAGTACGCAAATGGCTAATATGGAGAGGATGTCTACAGAGAGGATGGGGAAGATGGAGATTGAGGTTTCACAGCTCAGGGACACAATCAGTTTGACCGGTGAAGGAAGCTATCCTAGCAAGAAAGCAGCTGAAGAAGCTCCACTACACAGCAAAGCCAAGCAAGCTCCATCTAAGAGCAAAGCCAATGAAGATCCACCTAAGAGCAAAGGCGCTCAAGCTCCACCTAAGCGCAAAGGCGATCAACCTACACCAACAAAAAAGGTACTACCTAAGAGAAAGTGTAGAACTTGATGAACTTGGAACTAGGCTGCTTGAGTTAGGGTGCTGGATCTAGGCTTTTGGAACTTCATTTCGACTGTGTAATATTCTGTATCAGTTTAGTACATTGTAATATGGAATGTGAAACTTTTGTGTAATAGGTTTCTAATGTGAAAAATGTTTGAATGTACTGCTTTGTTTGTGTTATAAATGTAATCTTTTTGTTTGTGTTATGAATAAATGGCTTCTTCTTATATGCATTGTTTTAAATTTTAATGAATAGGATGGGAAAAAGATTGCTACAGAAACTAATGATTTTGATTTTGGATTGAGTACACAAGACTTGCGGGACCTGTCGCAAGCTACATTTGTTGACGGTTTTGATCGATCTCAAGTGAAAGTTGAGACCTCAAGTAAATCAAAACCGTTTAACATGGCTCCACTGCAGTGGAATGATGAGCAAATAGATCGAACCAAAGAAGACTCGCCAGATGCCGCGTTGGTGTTTTTCCGTGAAAAGGATTGGGAAAAAGTTAGAACTTTGTCAACTTCCTCCACGTAAGTACTCTATTCTCATTCATCTGTCATGTATTGATACATTTTAAATAAAATGTATAAATGTTTTACAATTTTATCATTGTATTTGGTTTCAGACGTCTACGGATTGGACCTGCCACTTTAGATTTTGAGATTGCTAATCGTCTTATGGATAAATCTGAGTGGGTT
>NC_027752.1:23533266-23549211 GCF_000695525.1 Brassica oleracea var. oleracea
CGCAATGTACGTATTCCATTGACGCCGCAATGTACGTATTCCGGGAGAGAACATCTTTGAAACGATGGAGACCTCATCGTGCCGCCTTCATGACTGTCGTCTTCAGCAATATGATTAAAAAAGAGTATGGTCATTTAGAAGCTCAGGGTAGAAAGAGCTACATGCCTCATAATTTGCTACTGCAGTTCGGTAAAGGGGTCCTTCCACCACATGGCAGGACACTTGAGATATGAAATATAGATGTGGATCGGATGTATGTCCCTGTTCATGTCAGTGGGAATCATTGGATCGCCTTGTGCATCAGTTTCGTGACGAGAAGCATTGATAAGTTCGACTGCTCGGGTAGGAATTAGGAACAAGACTTCTTAGTCTATTGTACAACTTCTAGTGTTTTATTATGATTTTTAGGATCGACTCTTCTAATCAAATGTACATCTTGTGGTTTTATTATTAAGAGTTTTTAGCTGAAGAATGCTAGAATTTAATTCTGTTTTAAATTAGAACCCTAACCTAAACCCTAAACATACCCTAAATGAAACCAAAACCCGGAACAAGACCACAGTCAAACCTAACCTACACCCTAAACATACCCTAAACGAAACCAAAACACGGAACAAGACCACAAGAACATGTTTTACTAGATCATCCCGTAGGAGTAAATAAATCGAATCAAATGTAATACACTTAACTTGGCTTCTTGTAAACCAGACTTTTGATCCAACTCAGCAATCAAACCCGACCAGAACTAGATCCACAATAAACCTAAAACCCAACATATTTAAGACCAACCTCAGCAATCAACCCGACTTTTCACATTTTTCAGATCTTATTTTCCTTCAATCTCCTTTTTCTCTCTGAATCAGTTTCTTACACCCATGAATACTTCAAGGCGACATTCGTACGGGGTGCCATCTAGGTGCTGGTGCGGGAAAGGGGTTGTGATATTCTATTCGAGAACTGATGACAATCCTTACCGACGGTTCTATAGATGTGAAATAGGGGCACATGTTCATAGTCTGATTCGATTTTCGATTTTGTTATGTTCTTTTTTTGTCTGATTCGATTTTCGATTGTATAGGACAAACATGCTGTTTTTTCATTCCATTTTGTTTCTCCTAACATGATTTTCGTTTCTATGTAGCGAAAGAAGGAAAATCATTTATTTAAGTGGGTTGATGAGGCCCTGCTTGATGAGATTCGAAGGGTAGAGGCTGAGCAAGGGAGAATTGTAGAAGAGATTGAAGATCTGAAAAGTAGTATGACACAGAGAATAGAAGAAAAAGTTAGGAAGCAGAAAAATTCACTCGAATTAGGTTTCTTAGGAAGCATTCTATGGCTTTTTGGAAGATTAAGAAGCCAAGAATGAGAGAAATCAGTCTACTAGTTCAAAGTATCTTCTTCTTAGTGTTTTCTTGTCGTCTTTACCAGTCTACTGGTTTTTAGTATTGGCTTCAATTTGTGTTTTGTTGTTACATTGTTTGTGTCGACTTAACCAGTCTAGTGGTTCTTTATATTTTGTGCTCAGTGTTCTGTTCTTATAATCCACCTTCCTTGTTGAAAAATCGGGCATCAACAATTGTCAAACAAACTAAACAAACAGAGAGATGGAAAAGTGAGGAGAAAATAATGCCAATGTATAACAATGAAACTGAGAAAATAACCATACGAGAATTATCCAAAGTATAACAATCAATATGAAAACAAAGTTGATTGTTTTTAGAAGAAAAAATCATACGAGACAAGGCAATACTGCACTTTCAAACACCACAACTTGCATACTTGAACATACCAACCTGTAACAAAAACATCAATACATGAAACACAATTAAATCGAGATTGAAAAACATATAAACAAACTGGCTATATAGGCTGACCCTTACCATATGTGACTGGCTATATTGGTATTTTACAAGTTGCTCTGTTGTGCCCACTAATACCACATCTACTACACTTGCGAGGCTGCCTCTTTTGTGATGTTTGCGATGACCGAATTTTATCTTCAACAGTTTCATATCTGCGTTTTCTATTCCTTCCAACTGATTTTCTTGACTCTGGTGGTAGCAAGTTGACCACGACAACATCTTCTGGCATGGACCAAGCATCCTCAGGAACAGCAATAGGATTGATGCTTTCATGATAAGCTTCTCGCCAAGCTTCTGTAGTGTAAAATAAATCACTCAATGTGTGTGGCTGTCTGCCAACATGAAAACCAGCTTTAATTGCATGCCGACAAGGTATCTTCATCAGGTTGTACTTCCCACATGAGCAAGTACGTCTATCCAAATCAACTAAGCAGTCGATTTTATCACCTCTAACAAGCAATCGGCCATCGCTAACAGGGTAAACTGCAAATCTTTTGCCTTTCTCGGTTCTCCTTTCAATCTTTTTCTCCACATCTTCGGTAAGAGGATGATTATGCTTTGAAATCTTTTTCTTACAGTTATAAAACCACCGAGTCAGCATTTCCATGATACTGTCCAACAAGAGAATGATTGGATACTCTCTCGGCGAACGCAAAGCAGAGTTGATTGATTCGGCAGGGTTTGTTGTCCTTATGTCATATCTATATCCAGAGAATTGACATCTTGCCCACTTTTGGACTTCAGCATCCCTTAGGTATTTTCCAATTGCCGGACTGATATTACACACATTAGCAAATATCTTTTCAAACTCAGCAACTCTATAAACCTTGGACGCCTTTGCAACCAACCCAACAAGTCCTTTCCCATGGTAATATGTTACCACATTATTCAACAAATGATGAATGCAAATACCATGTTTAGCTGTTGGATACACAGTCTCAAGCGCCTTAGCAATGGCCGCATGTCTATCCGAAATGAAAGCCAAATGATGATCATCAGCAATGACACTATTTAGTTGTCTCATAAACCATTCCCAAGAATTTTCATTCTCTGAGTCGACTACTCCGAATGCAAGAGGATACAAATTAGAATTTCCGTCTACAGCAGTTGCAACCAATAGAACTCCTTTGTATTTGTTCTTCAGAAAAGTGCCATCAACCACAATAACCCTCCTTATGACTCTGTTAAATCCTCGTAGCGATTGCCCAAATGCAATAAACAGGTACCGAAATCTCCCTTTGCTGTCAATCTCATACGATGAATGTGTACCTAGATTAGCCTCTCTGAACATGTGCAAGTATTTCGGTATTTTCCATAACTTCTCTCCGGTCACTAGTAAAAAAAACGGTCATAGCCACGGTGCATTTTCGTAGCTATAGGATACATTTCGTAGCTATATGAGTTCTTGCTACGAAAATGCTACGAAAATAAAATAGTAGCTATACGATCGTAGCAGAAAAAAATCGTAGCAAAAGTCGAAGCAAAAAGCTACGCTTTTGAGACGATGAATTCGTAGATTTTCATGTATTGTTATAAAATAGATACATATTTACATGTTAAAGGGGTGTTAAATCCGGATATCGGTTCGGTTTCGGTTCGGTTTTTTTCGGTTTTCGGTATTTCGGTTAGTAAAATATAACTACCATTCTAAATCCATATTTACTTCGGTTCGCTTCGGTTTATATACCGTCGGTTTTCGGTTTATTCGGTTTTATACCAAAAAACATAATTATTTTGTTTGAGATCATATTATATGAATTTTAGAGTCATATTGTCAACACAGTCATTTATTAAAAATATATTACATGTTTAGATAAATAAACAAAAAAAGTTAAAATGCTTCTACCTTCAAATAAAATAATCAAATCTATAACTAAAATCAAAGCTTGAAATTTTGAAAATAAAAATATGAAACAAAACAAAAACATGAAAGAAAAGTTTTTCCACTCTTCCATATTTCGTGTTCATTAAAGTCATGTTTTTTCAATTGAAAAATTTCCATTAATTATTGTCCATCAAATTTATAATCTTCATATTAATTTAGTGAAGACTAAAATTAATCAAAAAGATCAAAAAAGACTTAGAAAATAAGATGTCTGAATTGCGATGTATTGTTATTTAGTTATAGTTCAAGTGTTTTACAAATTAAGTTTTTTTTATTACTATAAAATTATGGTAATAGTTATTAACACAAATTTAACTTATGTAACAAATAGATTTTCATGTATTGTTATAAAATAGATACATATTTACATGTTTCTACTTTTAATCGGTTTTGTTCGGTTTATTCGGTTTAATCGGTTATATACCAAACCATATCCAAATCCTACGGTTTTTATAAAATTATATCCATTCGGTTTATATGGTATATACCAAAACCAAACCATATTGTCTATTTCAGTTCGGTTCGGTTTGGTTCGGTACGGTTCGGTTTTACCATATTGAACAGCCCTAGTAGTTTATGTTTAAGTTTTGATGTTTAAATTTGAAATGTTAAAATTAGTATTTGGGTTTTATGATTTGGGGTATTAGGTTTAGGGTTAGAGTGTAAGGTTTGGAGTGTAGTGTTTGAAGTTTAGATTTAAATTTTGGAATTAATTTTTTTTTTTTAAAGATTAACTTTTTAGTTTTAGTTTTAGATTTGTTGTTTAACTTTGAAAAAGTATATTTGGTGTTTAGATTCATGATTTGGAATATAGAGTAATATATAGAGTTTAGAGTTTGAAATATATTGTTTGAGTTTTGATTTAAAAATTGATATTAGATTTTTAAAATAATTAAATTTGAGTTTAGGTTTAAGATTTAGAGATATAATATGAGTATTAGAATTTAAGATTTACTTTTAGAGTTTATGTGGTTAAAAACATGTTTAGGGTCTAGGGTTTTAAATAGCTATGAATTTTTTAGTGGCAAAAATCGTAGCTAAAAGATATTTTTTTTGTAGTTAGCCATGATTTTTGCTACGGTATGTTTCGTATCAATTTTGCCACGAAATCTTCGTAGCAAAATCATAGCTATATCTTGCTACGCTTTTTTCCGTAGCAATTTCGTAGCTTTTTTTGCTACGATTCTCGTAGCTTTTTCGTAGCTTTTTAGAATTTGATACGAAAATTTCGTAGCTATGTCGTAGCTATAGCCAATATTTCTACTAGTGGGTATACCTCTAACAGCATTAACCGCATATTCACGAGCATCCCATGCTAAAGATTTCGTGATCTCACAGCCATGATCCATAAGCATATTCTGTAGTGTTCTTCCTGAAAAATCTCACTGTAGGCCAACCAACAATCTGTGCCTTTAAGAAAAAATATAAAAATCCAAAAGTCCTTCTTTGATTCGTCGCTGTGTCCTTGGCAGCAGCAGCTTGCGAAAGGAAGGCTGGCCAGAAGAGTAGAAATCCATGACAGCTGCAAATATCTCAGGCTTTAGTATATCCCACGATACATCATCAGACTGTCACAGTGGCGAAATCTGACCCAAAGAAAACTCGAACCACACCTGCAAATCAAAGAAACAATCACATCACATTGAAAGACAGTGTTTCTACCTGGCAAAGGAACATATGAAATAACAATACCATCGATGAAGTAAATCGACTTGGTTAATGGAGAACCTAAAGCTGAACAAACGTTAGAAAAATCTGCACTTTCGATCTCTACTGGTTTTCCAGGATAAAACATTAGAGAAGAAGGATTCTGAGTAGATTGCGTTTGGATAAACATCGTCCTTCTCTGCCCTGCTCATGAGGTATACCCTTTTTAACTTATCAGAGATAAATTATATTAAAAATAATAATTTAAAACCATAATGCATATTTAATAACCATTAGGCCTGGGCGTTCGGGTCTTCGGGTCGGGTTCGGGCCGGTTCCTTTCGGGTCCGGGTCTTTCGGATCCTAAATATTTAAACCCAATAGGTACTTAGAAATTTTCGGTTCGGGTTCGGGTCGGTTCTTCTCAGGTTCAGGTCGGTTCGGATCTATAATTAAAATATCCATAAAATACTCATAATTTTTCGGGTCCATATCGGGTCTCGATAACTTCATCAATGGTTGTTTGCGGATGAACCGGATCACGAAAGGGTGGTCCATAACTCTCACCACTGAACCCACTGGCAAAGAATGACAGTAATAAGGGGCGCGACCAGTAGGAATGAACCCATGTATCACCGAATTCTGCAATTAAAGATTGAAGATTTAGATCATCGGCTTTTTACAAAATAAAAGAAAAAGCTTATGGTTACAATACCTTCTCATCAAGGAGGAGTAGAGTGATTCCCATGATTTCACCTTGCTTCTTGATGTTTTTCGAGTTCCAGAAACGGAGTAGACGACCAACAATGATCTGGACAGAGCTGCCGAGTCGGAGAGTGTTGAAGGCGGATTGTGCAACAACAGCATCGGAGGAAGACATTTTTCAGAATATCTCTACGCTCGATAAAGTATATAGACTGAATGTGATTGCGAAGGTTATCAAACTCTCAACCATCGCGTATTTATAGATTTGACGCTGAAGAAACGAAGAGGTCGGAATCGTTACAAAATTTCAATGTGAATAACAATTATTGCTAAATTAAACGAAGACATTGAACTTTAGGGAAGGTGAAGAGATGAGAAGAGACACTTTGAAGATTAACAAAAATGGAGACGGCGAGTTAAACTCTCCCGTGGAAGAAGAAAAGCGATGAAGCCCTAATCAACCAAAGCAAAAACGCGGCGTTTATATGATTTACTTTTTAATCAGACCAAACAGGGAGAGTCAGACCAAACCATTATTTTCTTATTTCTCGAACCAAACGCAGAGAATCAGACCAAAGTTCAAATCAGTCGACAGGTAAACCAAAATTTAAGTGGGCTCCATTATCATTCAATAAACGCATACGTGGACACTCTCAGAAGAGAGAAAAGTGTCTCATTGCATCACGAGTTAGTTGTTAGCGAGTCAGTCGTTCACGAGTCATTTGCATCACGAGTAAGTTGTTAGCAAGTCATTTGCAAGTCAAGAAAGCGAGTCATTAGCCAGTCGAGTTGGTGAGTGATTAGCGAGTCGAGACAGCGAGTCACTAGCGAGTCATTAGCGAGTTATTAGCGACTCGGTCCTTAGCCAATCATTATACAATTCTTACTAGTGAAACAAGTTTTTGGGGTACAAATATTTTTTACTAATTATGTTAGATATCTATTAAAAAAATATGACATGTATAGGAATAAAGTTTAAAAATATGATATGTATAGGAATAAAGTTAAAAATATTTTCTGAAATGCGTATGACACAAATGTATAGTTATGCAACTTGGCATATTTAATATAGTTACCAAAAATTATATTAAATTAGATTAATATTAAACACAAATATGATTACAAAAAAACACAAATATAAAAATTAGATTTAAAAAATAATATAATTATTGCATACACATCGCACTTGTGGATATAAAAATTACCCATTTAAAACAAAAACAATTATATGATTGCACTTAATTTTTTAACCAAACACATTTTGTTTCTTTATTTATTATAATTCTTGCATACACATTGAAAATACTATTCTATTAATAAAAACAAATTAAAACTATTATTTTTTCGATTAGTACACTTTTATTTAAATTACTTAAACAAAAAAAATGTTATATCTATCAATTTAAACATTTATATATCCGCATGGGGTTAATTTATTAATTAATTTTTTAAATAATTTACACTTTTGTCGGTTTATCTATTTTATTATTACAATTATTTTATTATAATAATAATGATGACTTCAGAGATGTTAGTCTATATCGTTTTCGTTAATATTAGATTAGTATTTTCACCTTATGTCTATGTTTATAATACACTGATATGTTAATCCAAATCGTATTGGTTACTATTAGGTTAGTGTTTCACAGAACATCTATAGTACACAGTTATTTCGATCCAAATTGTATTACTTAATATTATGTTAGTATTTTGACTGCACGGTTATATCTCTAATACACCGATGAAAAACTACTAATACAAAACACAGTTTAAATATTATTCTTTAAACAAAAAAAATGAATTGGACAAACTCAAAATGTATAAAAACAAAAATAAAACCCGCGCGGACGCGCGGATCATGATCTAGTTTATGATTATAGGAGTATCAATGATATCACATTTAAATTGTTTGATTTGAGCTTCTATACTTTTTCTATGTGTGTCAAATATTTATAATTAGTTAATTATTCTATATTGAGAAAAAAAAACATAAATACCAAATATATTTTGACCACAAAACACACTTTATTCAGAAATAATCAGATTATGCAATATGAAAACATACATCTTTTAATAAATAATTCATCCTGTAGTGCAAGGCGCAAGCCTTATCCTAGTTTAAATTATAAAAAAAAGAAGTGGAAACAGAAGAAAAAAAGTATCTGATTTATGGATTTATTAGAAACCTATTTAAAACTTTTTTTGCCATGTGTTACTTTCTTGTGGAGATTAACTTGAAATATCCATCTCTCTTGAAATTTTTTTTTCTCTCCTTGTTAACCTGCATGTAAAGAAGATGAGGGCAGGAATTGTCCATTTTGCCCTTCATTTAAGTTAAAATACAAAAATAAAAAATTTCCCCTAAGTGGGAATTCAAACCGGTGACCTGTTTTTTTATCATTAACCCATTTAACCACTGAACCAAGTGATATGTTTGGACAATAATTGGAAGTAAATTAAATCTATAGATTAGTAAATGTAAGTATAATAGTTCTATAATTATTCCCTGATTAATCTCCTTGTAATCCCCCAATAATTGATTCGGCGTTAGGCTCATGTCAACCGAACGCGTACCGCCTAGCTAATTTTTGAACATGCCTAATAGATAATATATGTGTTCTATATGTTAACTATATGCACTACTTGCAATATATAGGGGTTTCAAATTACAGTGTTATCTAAAACTCACGAGAAAAAAAAAACTCTCTGATGGTGACGTTGACGGCGATCTCGAACTAGGGTTCGATGGGCTATCGGTGGTGGGATCGGGGGAATCAAAGGATTAGGAAGGATCGACATGAGAATCTGGAAGATCTTCATTGGTATGAAGGTTAAGGGAAGTTACGATATCCAAAGGAGGATTCTTTCATGTCGTTGAGGAATTTTTGGACAAATGGAAATATCAGAACTAAAAGGTGGTGGGATTCGTGGAGATCCTTGAATCGAATCGGCTCACGATTGTATTGGTCATCCCTCATTCAATCTCAGGATCCCCTAGGTATGATTTACGATCTCTTCACAGCGAGATCCGACCTAATTAATAAGCAGTTTCGAGAGGATAATCTGAAGATTATGGATCAATCCGTACAAGAAGTGAAGGCATTTGAGCTTTTGGTTTTTTCTGGTTTGGTTGTTTTTGATGTTTTGATAAGCGCTGTGAGCATTCTTATTTACTTTATTTCTGGAGTTTACTGGTTTACTAGTATGCTTTTAATGTCTCTTAAGTCTCATTATAAGCTCAGACTATGGATTAAATTGTTCTCATATCGGGAGGCTTCTCTTTCTTTGAAATGAGACAAATGTTTGTATCATTTAAACTCTCACTCATTACACCATTGAAAAGTAATTTACTAACCATATAGGTTAAATCTGTCTTCACTATATCCTAAAACTTCTGATAGAAAAGATATGTCATCCCATCAAGTCATAGAGTGTTTTCTAGATGTATCGCAAATAAGGCAAATTTGAGTCTCCATTCTATATCAGGAACGATAAGATCTTTGTTAATCGAATATGTGATGGTTATAGTTACATTGACTAAAGCTTCATCGATATCATCCAGATTGGAAGATTCAAAACTTGCGTCTTAAATAACTAGTAACAGTTGTTACAAGTCTCTTTTCGTTTTTAACCATATTGCGTGAATCACATCCATTAATCTTGTAATTCGGTTTTTGACTTGTCATTGCTTTGTCAAGCCATAAAAAAGATTGAATTTGTATCCCCTTTTGGCAACCAAAAATCTATACTTTTTGTTTCTAAACATTTTTCATGTCTTAAAAGATTTAGATAATAATCTATAATATAATGAGGTAGTTACCTCATTCCTAAGCTGCCACGTCAGCAGGTAAGTGGGTCCCATTTTTAAAAAATATGAAAAAGAGTCAAGCATGTAGCTCGAACCGGGGTTATTGAGATATAAACACCAATATTTATACCACTAAACTAAAGGATACTTTGTACATTGATGGCCGAAACTAATATATTTTATGAAGGTCGGAAACCTTTGCTTCTTCGGTTTTCTCTGTGGGCCGGGCCTACGAGTGTATTATGAGTTTCATTTTTAAATGAGGCTCATCACGTTATATAAAAAAATAAAAATTATAGTTTTTCCATATTGTAAACTGTCTTCGTTTACATGAGTTAGGGTTTTTTTCATCATTGTCTTAGACAAGTCTGAGTTACAAAGTTACGATGTGTGTCTGTTCGTAATCTATTTAGATAATTATCTATAATATAATGAGGCAGCTGCCTCATTCCTAAGCTGCCACGTCAGCAGGTAAGTGGATCCCACTTTTAAAAAATGTGAAAAAGTGTCAAGCCTGTGGCTCGAACCGGGGCTATTGAGATATAAACACCAATATTTATACCACTAAACTAAAGGATACTTTGTATATTGGTGGCCGAAACTAATATATATTTATGAAGGTCAGAAACCTTTGCTTCTTCGGTTTTCTCTGTGGGCCGGGCCTACGAGTGTATTATGAGTTTCATTTTTAAATGAGGTTCATCACGTTATATGAAAAAAACAACAATTATAGTTTTTCTATATTGTAAACTGTCTTCGTTTACATGAGTTAGGGTTTTTTTCATCATTGTCTTAGACAAGTCTGAGTTACAAAGTTGCGATGTGTGTCTGTTCGTAATCTATTTTTTCACCGGTGAACTCTTCATTTCCCCATCTTAAATTTTCCTGATTTGTAGCCTTTCTGTAAACCATATATTTATGATTCTCATCTTTGATGAACCCAATCTGCATCTCCACCAAACTCATTGATTCATCTTAGCTTTAACGATCTTCTAGAAAATGTCTCCCTTCTTCTCTAGTTTCTCAAACCAGCGTTCCCAACATACGTCACTCAACCTTCGAGTCTTTCTGTGTTAGTCGTAGTAGGCAGAGCATAACCTCTAACCTCCTCGCTTATGGGATTCCCTGAACTTCAAGAAAGACAGTGAGTTTATGGGAATCACGGTTCTCTTCCTTGATGAAAAGGTAAGTTAATCTTTGATTTATCACACTTATTTAATATAATTATTTTTAATTGATTTTCTGATTCTTTGTTAAATAATATTATTTGCAGATTCCGTGATTCATGGGTTTATTCTCGCCGGACGTGCTAATCATTACATGGCATCTTTGATTCATGGGTTCCATTGTGAAAGTCAATCGTTTTGAGGTTGCTAGGTGCTCAAGCATGTACAAGATAATTGATCATCCATTCCTCATTCGTTTCATCTCACCAACTATTATTGATGAAGTCATCACAGGTGCTCCTGAGATCAATCTCCAATCATAATTAGATTGTTTGACAATTTCCAAGTGATTGTGAACACATACCTAGAACTCCCAGGTATATTATCATATTGCATCTGGGTTTATAATATGTTTTGTTATCATAACTAATATTAAAACTCGCAGATGCGGTTGGGAAAATCCGTTCAGTCCAAGGCTCTGACCTTTAACAAAGAAACAACTCGAGTCGTTATTTGTCTTCTCATTGATCTGTAAGAAACAATCAACACACAATTATATTATTATCTATATTGTGCTAACATCAATAATCAAAAATATTTCCTACCCAAATTTCGTGGTCGTCTATTTATTTCCATTACTTATCAAACTAATTTTACATAAGCCTTAATTTTACAAATTAAAAGAAACCACAACAACTCAAACAATCAAAACACCAAAAACTAGAATTCAAAAAAAAAACAAATCATTAATGATCACCTCTCTTTTTTGTCTAGTCTTAGAAATATACTTCAAAACAAATATACCAAACAAATCACCTCAACAAAAACTCAATGTCACATACATCGTGTCAGCTAAACAAATACAAACTACACGACCAACTATTTAACAATTTACAAACTTACTTTCGCATCAACACATACATCGAGTCAGCTAAATAAATACAAACTACATGGCCAGCTATTTAACAATTTATAAACTTACTTTCGCAACGAAGAAGACGAAGACGACAACCAAGATCAGTGAAATTGCTTAAACAAAAAAAGGCAGAGTAAGGTATGAACTCTGATAAATATAACTAATAATGATTTTTGTTTACATATTATCCATCAAATAAAAGATAAACAAACATAGTCACAACAGAAGATACAAGAGACAATCCCGACAGACACAGAGGCGGCAACAACAGTTTCACCTGCTCACTCCTCTTGTCTTATTAAAATAGCTTACTTGTCCAATGCAACAGGCCAATGCTATTGTCTTCTTATGAGAAATACATATTCGATTAAAACTCATTAAATCCCAAATACTCAGAGCTATCACTCATTTTATAGTTATTTCTACAAGTCTTCATGTATTTATTTTAAAGGTCTGGTAAGAGCAACAAGTTTTTTGAAAAAACATATAACAAACATAATAATGATAGTAAAAATTATTTCTTAATACACACAACTTACACAACTAAACTGGAGAAAAAATATCCAGAATCAAAAGATACTCTTAACAATTTTAATATAATTTATGTACTCTCAACAGTACAAGAAACAAATTAAAAAGACAAATAAACAATAAGTCTCAGTGATACAGTAAACAACACGAACTATATCAATTACATTACTAACGGGAAAATCGCATAAAAACCTTAAAAGTGTCACTTACTAGCACTTTAAACCTTGAAGTTTTTTCACTAACACTTTTAACCTTCAAAGTGACATTTTTATCATAAAAAACCTCCAAAGAAACAGATTAAAAATAGTTTTTTTCAAAAATAATTATTTAATTAGTAAATAAACAAAAAAATTAATAAAAATCGAAAAATTTAACAAAAAACTCATAAATTAAAACAAAAGTAAGAAAAATAAATAAAGATTTAGAAAATTAAATTCAAAAATAACTAAAAATTCAAAAATAAATAAGATCAAATTAAAATATAGAAAAAAAATTTCAAAAAATTGAAAATTCAAAAAAGTTTTTTTTTCATTTTCAAATATAATGTCCGAAATTATCATTGGAGATATGCCAAAAACCGTCATTGGAGATACGTCGGAAATGACAGTTTTTGGCATATCTCCAATGATACGGTTTTTGGCATATCTCCAATGATAATTTCTGACATTATATTTGAAAATGAATGTTGATCAAAAAAATATTTTAAAATGAATTTTTTTTTTGAATTTTCATTTTTTGTTTTGGAAATTAATGATTTTTCTTTATTTTTATCTATTTTAATTTGATCTTATTTATTTTTTGAATTTTTTGTTATTTTTATTTAATTTTTTAAATCTTTATTTATTTTTCTCATTTTTTTTTAATTTATGATTTTTTGCTAAATTTTTTGATTTTTATTAATTTTTTTGTTTATTTATTAATTAAACTATTATTTTTTTGAAAAAAACTTTTTAACCTGTTAAGCCGGTCATTTTTTTTCTTTGGAGGTTTTTATGATACAAATGTCACTTTAAAGGTTAAAAGTGTTTGTGAAAAAGTTTCAAAATTTAAAGTGGTAGTAAGTGACACTTTCAAAGTTTTTTATGTGATTTTCTCCATTACTAACACAGTTTAGTTCTTCATAAGTGGTGAACAATATATACACACTTCATCATTACAACTTTAATCCTATAATAATAATAAAAACTTGAAAAATAACTGAAAATGTAAAATTCACAACGATAATAACCCTAGCAAATATTGAGATGAAACAAGAACTCTGTCGATAACTCTTGCGCGGAGGCAATATCCCTAGGTCTTTTAAAGCCGCTGCTATCTATTGTCGTTATTTGAATACGCTTCAGCACTTGTAATTCTTCTAAGTCGAAGGATCTTATCTTTTCCATCTAACGACGCCGTTTTCAGAACTTTGTCCATTGGTCCACTAACTTTGATCTCGACCCAAATGGAACTGTAAACTCAAACTTTTGTCGGTTATATAAGATCGAGTACAAATGATACTAATATTTGAGTCTCTAGAAATGAATCGTCCGCTTTTGAAATTTTCTCGAAATGTAGAGTTGGTTTATTCGAAGATCATACAAGACACGTCCATACGTGGCGCAAAGCCAAGTTTTAAGAACGCCACGTGACATTTTTTTGCATGCATCCCCTTTGAATATCAAGATTCTCTTTCTCTGACTTTGATTTCTGCACCTATAAGTTTGTATGATCTCTATTTAACCGAACATCGATCAGCTCAGCTTTATCCATCAATACATACATTTTCATTTCGATAACAAGAAAATAATGCCAGGGATCACACTAGGAGACACGGTGCCAAACCTAGAGGTGGAGACGACACACAAGAACTTCAAGCTCCATGACTACTTCGCCGATTCTTGGACCGTCCTCTTCTCTCACCCTGGTATATAAGAACATCCTTATATCTTGACTAACCCAGTCAAGTTTCGTTTTTTTCCTTAAATTGATCAAAATATATGAAGCATCTCCAATTTATTTACTCTCCTTATTGACCAATGGACTCAAAGGGGATTTCACACCCGTTTGCACAACCGAGCTTGGTGCGATGGGAAAATACGCTCATGAGTTCGAGCAGAGAGGTGTGAAGCTCCTTGGTTTGTCTTGTGACGACATACAGTCGCACAAGGATTGGATCCCCGACATTGAGGCATTTACTGTAAGATTTAATTTCATGCATGCATGCATGATGCATATAATATAAAACTAGTTAACATTTTGACATACCTGTTACGTTCTCGTTTTGATTAATTGCAACTAACATTGTGTTCTTCTTTTATTGGGACTTATAAAATTGACATAGCCTGGAAGCAAAGTGACATACCCAATAATCGCTGATCCGAACAAAGAGATCATCCCTCAGCTTAACATGATTGATCCTATTGAGAACGGTCCCTCTCGTGCTCTTCATATAGTTGGTCCTGATTGCAAGGTAAATGATCATATGTCATAATTTCATTCTCATTTATTTTTGCATGTATATATGATTAATTATGAATTTTTTTATAGATAAAGTTGAGTTTCCTGTATCCGTCCACCACGGGACGTAACATGGACGAAGTGCTGAGGGCTTTAGACTCGTTGTTGATGGCGGCCAAACATAAGAACAAGATTGCCACTCCGGTTAACTGGAAACCAGATGAACCGGTTGTTATCTCACCAGCTGTGTCAGACGAAGAGGCTAAGAAGTTGTTTCCTCAGGGTTTCAAGACTGCCGAACTTCCGTCCAAGAAAGGCTACCTACGTGTCGCCGATGTCTCTTGAAAGACCGAAAAGAAAGAAACTAATTATGTTGTATGAGTGTATTGTATAATAATGCTCACAATGGGTTGATAAAAATATGAAAAACTACGTTTGTAACGTATCGTGTGTGTACTCTGGAGGATATAGCCTTATATTAATAGAAATAATGTATGTTTTATAAAGTGGTGTACTAGGACGTCTCACCGATCTTAAACGTGCTGTTTGACTAGTTAAACTAAACAGTGTTCCCTGACTTAAACAAACGTCCATGATGCAAAAACCAACAGCTGACGATGTTTTCTGTCTCTTTTGTTGTCATCCGTCATTGATAAAATGAACAAAATCTTTTACATCTGACGAGTTGGAAATTAAAAACCATAGAATCTGATGACATGGAGAAGATGAATGATAGAGAGGACTTGTTTTATCTCTTCTTCTTGCCACCTTTGCCTGACTTTGAAGAAGTTCCAGCAGTTAAAGTTGTGGCTTGAAGTTCCCGCTTCTTCACTTTCTGAGATTCCTGCTTCTTCACTCTCTGGATGCCTAGGTACCAAATCTGCAATTTTCTGCATCAGTTGCTTCCCTGCAAACATATATCAAAACAATGACCACATCATATCACTACAAGAAAACAGGGGGATTCTGATGGCCGAAATCGTCGG
>NC_027752.1:23549311-23552845 GCF_000695525.1 Brassica oleracea var. oleracea
CGACGGAATTCCGACGACTTCATTTTTTTGGATTTGGTCGGAAATTTATCAGTAATCCGTCACAAATGTCTGACGACATTGGTGTCCGTCGGAACCTCCGTCGGAATTCGGCGTGTTTTCTTGTAGTGTATGTCTGAAAGAACACCTTGGAGTGTCGAGTCATTTTTTGCAAAAGCTGGAAAGCAAGATGGATATCAAATATTCACTCTTTCATGTGCATGATGATAGGATTGAAGCAGGAAAACACCTGAAGAAGAATACATCTGGACAAATAGTTTTATGTCCCTCATTTCTGCGTGTTAAGATCTAGCTAGCTATATAGATCCAACAGTATTAATCCCAAACACATCAATATTGTTGCAAAGTGCCAAATAAAAAAATGAAATAAACAAGTATTTCTGAGTCTACCGACATCATATGAAATGGCATCACAGAAAAGAAAAACAAGAACCTATAAAAGGATGAACTGGACAGATAATTAGAGAAGATAGAAATAGATAAACATATATCAAATTACAGTAACAAACATAGACGTCTAAACAGTCAGACAAATGCTACAACTTGAAAAATAACGTGAACTTCCTTATTCATAAGCTCGCTATGTAAAAACCATATGACAACTTGTGTAATTACGCTGACCATAAATGAAAATCTTGGGGGATCACTGACAGGATAGCTTATAGAGCCTCCGGATCAAAGGTTGAAAATGGTGCTGACATTGACATAGTTTGAACAGATAAAGAAGTTTAAATCAAGTAATATGATGAGATTATAACATTGTTCAAAAGTTCATATTAGAAACTAGTGTTGAACAGCAAACTACTTTATAGATAACAAGCAAGCTGGAGACGTACAACATTCGCAGGAAGGCTGGACACATCCACACATGATTCACAGGAACAGACGTTTAACTATTGTAATACTACAAAAAAAAAAAAAAAAAAAAAAAAAAAAAACAAAAGCAAGAATACAGATGCTGAGGTGGTCTTACTTGAAGTAATAGCAGGATTGAGTAAAGTCCCATCCTCCCTTTTCAACTGCACTCTCACTCTTCCTACTTGCATGAAATCACGGGGGTACGCTTTGTCAATCTGAGAATAATAATACCCATAAAAAAATAAAATCAAAGACACAGACACAAACACATGGAGACTAGTGGATGAAGGGATGTACCTCGACAGCACTAGGGAGCTTCAAATGCTTGCAACAATCAGTAATCTCAATGCAGTTAGGGTTCTCACATGCTTTACTCAAACTGATTCTCCTTCCTTCAGCAACACTTTTCTTTGAGTTAATGTAGACTGGATACATCACTACCCATTTCTTGATGTTGAGCGTTCCACCATCCATCTACACAATGAACTGACTGGAACTTAACAACTTGAATCATTCACAATGTCGATTTGTTACGATGCAACAAACATTATACAAAAAATATGAACCCAACATTATACAGATCTGCTTAAATTCCCCAGCATCGTTACACATGCGCGAGCGAGAAATACGAACACAAATTTTTTGTTCAACGTTCTGACACAAAGAGGAAGAGAAACGAACCAGATATTGGATTCGGAACTCAAGCTTTTGGGACTGAGATTGCTGCTGATCAGAATATCGTTGAGGCAGAGCAACGAAGGAGAAAAATTCTGAGACGTTTGACCTTCGATTGATTTTGACTAATACCGCCATCTAAATTTAACCGTACCAAACCAGATTAAACCTGAAAACGTGAATTCTACTTAACCGGTATAAACCCCTTCGAACATTCTGGATCAAATTCTGTCATGAGACACATGGATTTCAAAAATTCTCTCGTGACCCTGTTTTAATTTGTTTTTAGTTTTCATTAAAATTTAAATACAAAACAAGGGGAAATAGCTAAAAGCCCAAACGATTTTGATTTATTTACAATTCATGCCTTTACTAGCTCCACCCATAAACCTGACCCATCTAAAACTCGGATCCTAAATCCCTAAATCGTAACACAACTTCCCCACTTTCTTCATTTCACGATCTCCGAACATTTTGTTCTTCACTCATCAATTCCACCAGCGGAAATGACATCTAAACTAAGATTCACCAAGAAAAAGAAAGAATCCCCACCAAAGAAGAAAAAGAAATCCTCACCGACAAAGAAGAAGGAGGTTGAACCGGCTAAGAAGGAGATGACTTTGTCCACGGGAAAGAAGAAACGGGGTAGATCGTCTTCAGCAGAGGAACACGAAGCAGACGACGGCGGGTCGTCGTCTCAACCCACGAAGCGGCCGCGTCTTACTTCAAACCGTAACCCTAAAAATCTTCAACCTAATCCGTCTGCTGCCTCTGCTTCTCCTACTCAACCCGACAATGAGGAGACACCCTTAGGACCACCAGCCACATCAGAAGATCCTCCACCAACGAAGAGACAAAATCCGTCACACCAACAAGATCCTCCGGATGCATCTATTTCCCGGTCTTCCACGAAGGGCGGGACACCTTATTCGGAACAAGGAGACAATGAGGAAATGGGATCGCATGGTGAGCCTCCCAGATCACGAGAACCTAATGCTACAGAAGAGCAAATAATGGTAAGAAATCATTTTGAAGTCAGTTTTTGTAATATGTTAGAACGTAGATATATTGTATATAGATGTACTAGTAAACCTAGTAGTACTTAAAGATAAGTGTGACTTGTACAAATGAAGAAGTTTAAATTGTTTTACTAATACAATATGAAATGAAATGTAAAATTGTATAACTGGTACAACTTCTTAAAAATTTAACTAACTAGAACATGACAATTTTACTCGTTTTATTAATACAACTGTAATATGTAAAACAAGTATCACTCATACATCTTGTAATTATCTAACTAGTGAAACTTGTACAACTGTTATTTGTATAACTAGTATTACTCGTACAACTAGAACCTATCTAATAAGTAATATTTGTACAACTATTATATGTATAACTTGTAGAACATATGTAACTAGTATAACTCGTACAACTGTCCTACGTTTACTTGTATAACTAGAACATATGTAGCTACAAGTAAAACAAATCTAAGTAGTATAACTTGTACTACTGTTTTTTGTATTACTTGTATAACTCGTACCACTTAAACAAATTTAAGTATACAACTTGTAATACTCGTACAACTACGACTGTAGCAGAACTTGTGTATTACTAGTATAACTCGTATATGTATAACTTGTGTTACTCATACAACTAGAAGTTGTGTAACCAATATAACTTGTATTACCAGAACACTTCATCGCCTTTCTCATTCTCATCCTCTTGAATATGAGGAATAGTCGTCAACTCCTTAAGACCAACCATATCATCATTTGCTCTTGCATCACTAATAATTTCCTCATCCCTAGAAAACATCTCGTTACTTTGGTTTTGTGAGACATATTCTATGAGCTCCACGTGCAAGACAGTACGCCTCTGATTTTTTTCGACTTCCAATAAATATCCTAAAACATCTTCATCATCGAAGATGTAACATGGCCTCTTATCATCCATTCCAAACGGAAAGTAACTCAGCTGAAT
>NC_027752.1:23554947-23582265 GCF_000695525.1 Brassica oleracea var. oleracea
GAGAGAGAGAGAGAGAGAGAGAGAGAGAGGAGAGAGACAAAACATTACCCAAGTTCATCTATGGAGGAAGATACACGATTTGTTGTGGATGTTTATGCTGTTCTTCGTCCAATCTCTCAAAAGAGATATTGTTTGGTGTAGAATTGAAGTGAAGAATTGAAGTGAGGAAGAATGGTGGTTGTTACGTTAATTGAAGAGAGGAAGAAGAAGGGTGGGTCCCGTGTAAGGAGGAGAAAGAGGAAGGATAAATCGTGTGGCTCATTTTGTTTTGATTCAATGGTGTAGATCATCCATTCATTAAGGCCTTTATAGTAATTTTCTTTCATTGGAGTCATGCCAAAGATGTTAGGTTGTAAGAGAATATAAAAAGTGGGTTATGTCCTATAAGAGAATAATGTCCGAACATTCTTCTCGTCAGTTTGGTGCCCTACTATCTCCCCTATCCCCTATATATTAATGATAAACATTAAAAAATTATAACCTTAAATTTGTACTAATTAAAAAAGAATATTATTTAGATATCAATTAATTATGGTATCAATTAAACTTACATGGCGGCAGCATAAAAATCAATTGAAAAATTAGTAAGTCTAAAATTTAATTGATCGAAAAACTTATATTAACCAAAAATTAAATGTATATGATAAATTTAATACTTGGCGATATCATTAATTTAATTCTCTGACTAATATATATATTGTATATGAAACACAGTGAAACACATTTTTATGATTATGTCGTTCGAATATGATCATATCATTCATTCTACAAATCATTCGAATATGGTTTCATTTGGAATTTTGATCATAACATGAGTTATACAAATCACAAAATTAATTCGCAGTCCAATGTGGGTTTTTTGTACAATAACATTATACATTTTCTACAATCAGTCTAAATTCATTATAAAGCCGAGGAGTAGAGTGTGATCTTTGTATAATATTCAAGCAGTGGTTGTATCAGAGTATATAGAACGATGGAATATATTTCAGACCAATATCAATGAAAAATATAATGGATATTATACTATTTTGATGTTGGTTAAGATTTGTTTAAATTTCAATTTAACCGAATTGTAGTCAATAAATAATATCATCGTATCAAATTTATGGACCATGTAACACATTCATATAATTAGGGAATTTAGGTAATTATATATTATGTCTTTAGTCATTAAGGAAATAAATAAATACACAAAACTAGATCCACAATCTATTATATAAATCGAAAATATATGCTTGATTGTCATTTAACCTTGAGCAAAAAAATGGTAATTTATATTCAATTCTAATAAACCTTTGGCACCAAGTAATGTCATTGCCGAAAAAAAACTCGGAAGCTAAGGAAAAATATATATTCGATGTACGAAATAGTTAATGCTCTTATACATGAACTTAAACCTAACAAGCAATCCTATATAAACTAGGGGTTCTTCTCAAACGAAACCATCTTTTTCGAGCTATTTATTCAGCTTCAGATTTAAAGCAAAAAAAAATATCATCTCCAAATATCAATTTAAAAATCGGGTTTGTCAATTGTTTGTTGTCTTAATATGGCCCATAAGTATCTTATTTACTAGTTATATGTTAACCCGATCTGTATTTTTTATATAGGGGATTTTCCATTTTATGTTTTTAAATAAAAAATTAACGTTAACATTCCAAATTCTTACACTAATTTTCAATCATATTCAAATCTTAATCATCGATAAGTTAATATAAGAAAGTAGAAAATACTTTTATTAGTATGACTTTAAAATATCTAAATAAATTGGCCCCATAAGAAATTCTAATGTTTGATACACAATTCCAATTATAATTGTTCTCCGTCCAATGTATAGATGATTACACAAACAATCCAAAGATTTATTTATATATATATATATATATATATATATATATATATATATATATATATATAAATATATCTTTTGTTTGTGTGTCAATGTATAGATGATTACACAAACAATCCAAAGTTTTATATATATATATATAAAGAATTCATATACAAATCTTAAATTTGTCAAAACTATATGTTGTATATTTTAATTTCATAAACTCATCTTCCTAGTTTATTCTATACTAGGAACATGTCCGCGGTTTGCGCGGAATATTGTTTTATTGTTGTTAAATATGATATTTGGATGTTATGTGGTTGTCTTTATTTGTTAAGAACATTATTTAATACTTTTATTGTGTTATATAGTAGTTGGTGATATGTCAATAAATTATGTTTTTTTCCAGTAATGTGTTGTTTTGTGTATTATAGTACTTGTTAGTGTGAGCTTCTCATGTAAATCATATTGAATTTCAATAAATTTGCATTTAGCCATTTGTTGATTTTATGATTAACGGTTTCTGTGTCAAAATTGTATTTTACTTTTTCATATTTTTGAACATTACTGTTTTAACATGTTTTTACCCTCTCCCCAAAATTTTGACCTTGGGCCGTCACGATCTACGTATGTCGTTTATCTTTCAGGTGTATTGTGCTCCTCAACATCACCGAAAAAAAAATCATCTTCTTCCTTATATTTCGGCTGATGTTAGTAGCTACATTTCTTTGGGTTGGGTCAGAGTTTAGTTGTCCTTGATGTTGTCTTCCTCGTCATTGGCTTGCCATCGATCGTCCATGCTTGTCTTGGTTTTCAAAATATAGTTTTTTGTGATCTAACTCATAAGCTCTTTTTTCATAGCTCAAGGACAGCTCAACGGTTTGTTGATTTCTTTTCTTCTTCCCTTCCCTTTCTGTTCTCTCATCTCGTTGCAGATTTCATCACTGCTCGCGTCTCTGGTGGATGTCTCTTTCGCCATCTTTGCCACTCCATGTTAGGATAGTATTTTCCTCCTATGCTATGTGGTCTTGGAAGGTTGTTTCTAGTCTCAAGCTTGGGCTCTTGTTTTTCAGTGGTTAGCTTCCATTCTCCCTTCCTCAGGTTGTTTCTCTTCTTCCCNNNNCTTCTATCCAGAGCTTTGTGGTTCTTCTCCGCCAAGGGTGCCTTGTATGTGCTTGTTTAGTTTGTGAGGTCATTCTTACCTCTTAACTGGTTGTTGTGCTTCCGATGTTTTAGGCATGTGTCTTTCTGCTTGGTATGACTTTGGGTTTCTTCATGGTTCTTTGCATTGGTGTGTGATCACGCTCATTTGTGTTCAGAAAATTGCTTTGTTTCACATTGATATTTTTTTATGCTTTTCTGACCTCTACTTGTTCTGGTCAAGATACTCTATGTCAGGTCAGGTAAGTTAGTCTTTGGTTTTCGATATCCTTTCATCTCCGAACTTTTATTTAGTTAGTGTTTCCATGATATTTTAATTTTTTTTCTGTGATTGTTGAGGTTTTAGATTTAAATTATGTTGTGTGCTCTAATTTCTTCTTTTCAGTTTGGTTGTTTTATACTTTTTAATAGTAAAATCTATATATATTTTGTAAATGAAATAATAGAAAATTGTAAAAATAACAAATACTGAAATTTTATGTTATTTTTAGCTGTGAATAAATAAAATAAATATATTTTAAATATTTAATAACCGATAAAATAGATTATCAAACTCCATATGATGATGGTTAGTGCGAGAAGAATTTGATAATGCACTAAGTGTTGGGTCAAATTGCAGTAATCTTAAAGAACAAGAACCTAAAATGTAAAAAGATATAAAACAGGGGGATACATGTCAACTGAAATTTTGGAGACTAAAACTTCGAAATGTTTGGTTTTAAGTTTATGTAAACTGAAATTTTGGTTTCGGTTTTGAGATTAGTGTAGTGATGATTGTCGATTATGACCATAATTTAGGGATTTCCATAATTTTGACTAACTGTTGGATCCCTAACTGTTTTGGCAATATAATGTTTGATTTGTGAAACCGAATTGGTGATTGAGTGATTGAATGTTTGTGGTATGGATTTGTGTAAGATAATTATTTAATGATTGAATGGTTTTGAGATAACAAACTAATGACTTTGACGATTGTGTTTGAATGTTTGATGATTTATTTCGGTATAGACTGAATGTTTGTTGTTTTTGGATAATCAGAGGATCGAGATAATGACCGGCCGTAGAAAGCGTGGAGGGAAGAAGCAGAATAATAACAACAAGGAGAAGTCCACAAGAGAAGAAGATGTCCCAAGCAACGTTTCTCTTGTAGTAGAAGAGCATGTCGAAGAGCTTTCAGATGAGAATTATAGTGATGGTGTCTACAACATCTCAGGTAAAATACTTCTTGAGTTGTAGTTGACAAAATTGCTTTAATTAGGCGGGTATCACTGTTGTGACTATTTCTGTTAGCTGGATGTATTACTGGTTTAACTAGTTATACTAGGACAATTATTGTATGACTAGTAAATAAGTTTTAATATAATGTTATCTGGTTTGCAGGAATGCCAACCACTGCCACTTGGTGCGCTAGACTTCAAGAACACAGAGTTCACTAAGACGTGTAAGATACATGGCAGGTGCTATGTGAACAACATCGTGGAGATGCTATGTGAACAACATGGTGGAGATCATGAAGAAGCCTAAGCTTAAGCCTGAGCTGGAGTAATTTGAAAACCACCCTCACTTTTTCCATTTTGTCCAGATGCCCGATGAACCAAACTTGAAGCTCCTGGATATGTGGATGCGTCTACTGCGCATTATTTCTTCACACGAGGGAGAGGACAATGCTTGGTCTGAGGTTAATTGTGTGCCTGTTCGGTATTCAATGAGAGAGCATTGAGTAAACTTCTCAAGAAATTTTCTGGCATAAGATTTTATTTTTTAGAAAAAACTTCAAAAGGTTATAATCGTAAAAGTGACTCATTTTTTTTGTTTGGTCATATGGGGATAGTTGTTGTTTACTATAATTTTAAGTTAGTTTTCATGTAATTAAATTTGAGATATAAATTTGCATTTGAATTCAAGTTTTTGGTCATTTTTTAGTCAACGCCCCTTAATTCTTTTGCTTGTGCTTCAATGCAAGGAGAAATATTACGAAGTTATTTTTTATTAATATAAACCAATTAGTTTTCTCAATTCATTTTTTAGTTTTGGGTATTTCCATAATATAGATTGTTTAAAAGAATATAAGAAGAAAGATATTGCTTATCATAAAGTTGCTTTTTGATAAAAAAAATAGTGTTTTTCTCCATTCATTTTCAAAATTCAAATTATCTAAAAATATTTTAATTTGGGTATTTTGAGAATTCAAATATATTTCTCCATCATTTTAATAGAATTGGATAATATATAAATAAAATCAATACATCTCTAGTGCATGAACCAAAAATAAAATCCAAACAAAATAAATTATTTCTTATCACATTTTATTTGAATATGGAGCCAAAATGGAATTAGCCGGAAGTATTAATTGCTAACCAATAATTAGACATAGTATAACCCAAAAGTATTTACTTCCATAATAACTGAAAACAAAATATCCGTAGATTATATGAATTTTGACAATAATGAAAATCAGGAATGGATTGATTGGGAAATAAATAATATAAAAACTAATATCATATATTTTATATAAGTAAATATTTTAGTTGTAGATATGTATTTTAAATGATACTGGCATATGTTTAAAATTTAATTTATTTCAAAAAAGAAAATTGATAAAAATTTCAACATAGTCTTTTTAAATATCAATATAGTATCTTAATGGAATTAATTTGTTGAAATTTAGTTCAATTTTATAATTTGATATATTTTTTGTCTGAAAGCATATCATTTATCCATACTATAAAACAGTGTCACGATAACTATCTTTCAACATCTTTTGTAATAGTATATTCTAAAACTTAAAATTTGGCGAAAACAATGAAGTTCGCTTTTGTTCTTTTCATAGTTCTTGTATCCGGTAAATTATTATTATCTTTTTCCTTCTGAAAGCTGGTATCATATCCGGTAAACTCATATTTGATATGTATGAACGAACAAAAAAGAAGAAGAAGGAAATGTAGAGAAAATTACATCTGACATGCTTCAATCTGCGTTATTCTCAAATTTTCATTATATAGTGATTGTTATATTATCTCACATTGATTGATTAATAACACCTTTTGTGTTTGTAGCGATGACAATGGCAACAACTAAAAATGTTGAAGCAGAACGTCAATTATCTAAACAAGCTCATCAATTTATGTTGCAACATGAAGTTTCGCTGCACGCTGAACAACCACAAGGTCTTGGTAATTGTAAGAAAGAGTGTATAAAATGTAACGTCACTGAAGTTAGCATTAATTGTTTTTGTGTGTGCTAACTTTAACATCATCATATAATCGAATAAAATAAAATTTCTTTGTTAACTACTGTTAAGATCCAAGTACTATCCGTTTCAATCGTCCGCGATCTATTTTCGCTTTAATCTAGGTTGGATCTATTTTTGAAAACCTAATCGATTAGCAAGCAAGAACAAACACAATTTGTTAACTTGGACTTGTTTAAGTGTCCGCGGAGTGAACAAAACATTCATGCAATCCACTTTCAATAACAATGGTATTGTCTTCAGTGGCCGATCTATAAACTATTTGTACGAGAGATTGATATATGGGGTTTTTGACATAATTGTATATATGTTTTCAAAAGTTTTTTAGTCTTTTATCGAGTTTGTCTAATTTTTTTCGAGTTCTTTAAGATCTGGACTAGGTAGCAGAGTCGGAGATGGATACATGAAGAAAAAATACCATATTTGGAGGATTTCCCGCAGAACAGCAAGGCGGAGCAGTTTGACGATTGTTTCTCCCAAAGAACAGTCCGAGCGAATGTTCCCGACATTTAAGGAAACATCCAATTTATTTCGGGAGTTTGTCCTAGCCGCCCCACTTCTTCTCTAACCTAATGCCGCCTCCATATCAAAAGCGTCTCTATCCTTATTTTACTTTTTATGCTAGTTTGTAAGAAAACCTAAATTTGTTTTTTGGTGATTTGCAACTTGTAAGGGAGACGGCTCTATCTCTCATCTAGAGAAGATCATCCTGAATGCTCTTGTTTCTATTGAAGTCATTTCTTTGGCATCTTGTATGTTGACTGAGTAGTCGGCTAGCTTGTCTAGGGTTGTAGGGTGTTGATCGCATGAGCTAAACATAGATAAGCATTCATTAAATTTTCGTCATCCATACCAACTCTTATTTCTTGCATTAATCTGATCATTTAATGTTTGAACCTTGGTCTGATCAGCTCGCTAACCGCGTAGAAGATGATTTGACACTGTATGAATGAGCTTAGCAACCTAATCAGCGAAAGTATATATTAGGGTGTTTAATGAATCTATCGGACTTGATCTCTAATGATTGCCATCACATCTTGTTTCAAGCGAGAGCTTAGATATCAAGATCGACTCGCATAGTGAGCAGTTCCACGACAGTAGGCTGTTTTATCTGAGTGATCTGAGTTCTAGATTGTACTTAATTATGTTTGAATCATTTTTGGCTCAGTATTGACACCCGATAAAGTGACCTTAGGCTGGCTTCCTATTAAGTTTTCATTCTTTGATTAATCTTGTTATTTGTTTATCACGAAAATACAAATTCAAACTCCACTAGTGTTTTAGCTTACAGTGAAACCAATAGAATAAAGTTTAAAGTGGTCCTTTGGAATTGAATCTAAACATATTACAACAACACTGTTAACTTGACAGTAGCAAAAGTTCATTTTTAGTGTATCAAGTTTTGGCGTTGTAGCGACGGGGACCAGCTTTTTAACTCTATTTTATGGTTATACATTAAGTCTAAGACCTCTAACTTGCTTATTCCTTTTTGTTGCAGCTAATGTTCCAGGTGCATGACCAGTAGACATACTTGGAGAAACGTACAAGGAGACCTAGTCACTCTTTCAAATCAGGAACTTGCAAGATTGGAACGAACAAACAGACAACAACCAAAGCCAACTAACACCACAATGGATGATCACGACAACCAAGATGATCTCGCTGCTGCAATGGCACTCATGCAGCAGCAGATGCTGCAGATGCAGCGAACCATGCAAGCGCACGAACATGCCGCTCAGCAAGCAGCCGAACACGCCACACAGCAGCAACAGCAGCAAGGTGTTCCGCGTAACTTTCCTGCTACTCGTTCTGCCATCAACCCTCTCCTTCATGTCAAAGACATGACTTTGAGATCAAACCCGCTTTCATCAACCTATTGCAGAGGAAGATGTTCAATGGTCTCCCGACATAAATACCGATGGATCACATCGAGAACTTCGAGAAAGTTTGCGGATTTACTCGTGCAAGTAGTGTGTCACCAAACTACATCAAGTGCTCACTGTTCCCATTCTCTCTTGATGGGAAAGCCGCCAGATGGTTAAATTCTCTTCCAACCGGCTCTCTCAAAACATGGGAGCAGGTCTGATCAACATTTTTGAGCAACTTCTTCAAGAAGGCAAAAACTGCAGCCTTGAGGAACAAGATCTCCACATTCTGTCAGATCCATGATGAGCCCTTCTGCCCCCACCATGGGTTCGATAACGACTATCTCTTGGGAGTGTTCTATGATGGATTTGGCTTAGAAGCGTGAAACCAGCTTAACTCCTCGAGTAATGGAAATTTCATGACTCAAACGACTGAAGGAGCCTTTGCACTGATCGAGACCATGGCGTCCAGTTCTGCTAATAAGAACCCATAGAATGACCGCTCCATGAAGCTCAACAGTGTTGACACATCAAAAATAGATGAGTTGCCAGCTAAGGTGGATCAGTTGATTGTAAACAATCAGAATCAGGTATTCATCATGGAGGAGTCGACTTCAGAACAGAACGCTAAGGACGCTGCACCAGAGATAGACAAGCCGGCGGAAGATCATCAAGAGGTTAGCTATGTCCATGGGCAAGGATGGCAGTTAAACAACTATCACCCGAACCCTAACATGAGGAACAATCCACATCTATTCAATCACAATAACGGAGCAGACAACTCTGCTGACAAGGCACAAAACACGGGTTATTAGAAGTCTTACCCTCATAACTTTTCAGGACGAACCTTTTTTCTCAGCAATGTTGGGAACCAACGCCATAACCTAAAACTGCAGAACAACCAGCAGACTGCTCCGATCATTACCACTGCTCCGCATGATGAGCTGAAAAGCCTAGCCATGATGATGCAGCAGTTGCTGCAAGGTCAACAGGTTCAAGGCAAGGCACTGAATCAGGTCACTACGAACATAAATGCCAGAATGAATAACATGTTCAAGGACCTGAGCACCAAGTACGGAAATGTCACCAGCCACATGAGGCAGATGGACATTCAAATAGCTCAGACAGCCGAGAGCGTGAAGAAGCAGTAAGGTGCACTTCTTGGGAAAACTGAGACAAACCCAAAGGAGGGTAATGCAGTTGGGTTAAGAAGTGGAAGACAATTGACAAAACCGGCCCCCAAACGGTTCACTGTGGCATAAAAGGGAAAGCAGAAAGAGGTGGGATAATCATCATTGGATGTTTCAGTAACTGAAAACGAAGGGGAACAGCTTGTTGAGGTTGATCCGTATGTCCATGATTCACCTGCTGGACCTGTTCCTGTTTGAGAACACATGTATGGGGGAACTGATATATGGTGTTTGACATCATTGTATATATGTTTTCAAAGGTTTTTTAGTACTTTATCGAGTCTGTCTAATCCTTTTTGAGTCCTTTTAGGTCTGGAGTAGGTAGTAGAGTCGGAGATGGGTTCATGAAGAAAAGATGCCATATTTGGAGGATTTCCCGCAGAACAGCAAGGCAGAGCAGTTTGACGATTGTTCCCCCCTCCAAGGAACAGTACGAGCGATTGTTCTCGACATTTAAGGAAACATCCAAGTTATTTCAGGAGTTTGCCCTAGCCGCCCCACTTCTTCTCTAACCTAATGGCGCCTCCATCTAAAAGCACCTCTATCCTTATTTTACTTTTGACGCTAGTTTTGTAAGAAAACATAGACTTGTTTTTTTTTGCGATTTGCAACTTGTAAGGCAGACGGCTCCATCTCTCATCTACAGAAGATCATCTTGAATCCTCTTGTTTATATTTCAATTTATATGCAGTATTATTCAAAAATCATGTCTTTGGTATCTTGTATGCTGACTGAGTAGTCGGCTAGCTTGTCTAGGGGTGTTGATCGCATGAGCTAAAAATAGATAAGCAAGACATTAATTTATCTTCATCCATACCAACTCTTATTGCTTCCATTAATATGATCATTTAATATTTGAACCTAGGTCTAATCAGCTCGCTAACCTCGTAGAACATGACTTGACACTGTATGAATAAGCTTAGCAACCCTAATCAGCAAAAATAGATATTAGGGTGTTTAGTAAACCTATCGGACTTGATCTCTAATGCTTGTCGCTTCTTGTTCCAAGCGAGAGCTTAGGTATCAAGATCGATTCGCATAGTGGGCTGTTCATTCTGAGTGATCTAAGTTCTAGATTGTGCTTAATCGTGCTTGAATAATTGTTTGGCTCAGTATTGACACCCGATGAAGTGACCCTAGGCTGGCTTCTTTTTAAATTTGCATTCTGTAATAAATCTTGCTACTTGTTTATCACGAAACTACAAATTCAAACCTCATTATTGTTTTAGCTTATAGTCAAACAATAGAATAAAGTGTAAACTAGTCCTCTGGAATTGAATCTAAACATATTACAACAACACTATTAACTTGACCCTTGACAGTAGCAAAGGTTCATTTTTAGTCTATCAGAGGCAGAAATAAAATTCACTAGATAGAATACCAAAAATAGTCATGAAACCGTACAAACAAATTAAAAAATTTCAGTGTCTTAAACTTTTTTCAAATTTTAAACTATTAGGGGGGCATAAAAAAATATAACAACAAGGGAGTATTTTCATTCTGTTATAAAATCAGACTAGTTTTAAAATTTCCATGGTGGGCAACTGTCCTACCCTAAGCCTATGTGCCTCCGCCATTGATTGTCTTCTCTTATGCATTGATATACCATGGATTTTGCCCACTTTCAGCCATGGTATATAAGTGTTTTAAGATATAATTATTATTTTTTGGAGTCTTCTTAAAGTATTTACATGTTCAGGTACGTTCTGGAGAAATATGGTGATTTTAGAGCCTTTTGAGGTGCATAACTATATAGACGCGTCAGATGTTTATCTATGTATGGAGATCTTCCCACAGTTAGATTGAGCCCATCGTCTGATACAAGATATAGCTTTGAGTTAGCGTTCCAATGCCGCCGGTTTGAGGTCAATCAGCATCCTGTAACAGAAGTTATGCCCGTTTTACTGAAGAGTGGCCAGTCTGCCTCGCGAGAGGAAGCTGTCGAGGAGATGAGGGACTGTCGATCGATAACACAGCATTGGTGTCGATCGACAGTGATGCCAGAACGTGGGCAAAGCATATTTCAAGACGAATGAAGCCCAAAAGCCACATCAAGTTACCAAAATACTTATTAACGACCAAAAACCCTATTTATGTATTTTTAAGCCATTGTTGACGGCAGCAAGCTATCTATTATCCTATTATATTGTTTTCTCTTAGGTTTGGAGAGAAGATCAATTCTCTTTCAGAGATTAATTGGAACTCCATTGGTTTTATCATTGATTTATTTATCTATTATATTATTCAGACTATGATTTGTGTTATTGCTTCTATGTCTGAGTAATTCATCTTGTTAGGTTTAGGGATTTGATGAGCTTAATGTCAAACTGATAATAAATTAGGATTGCTAGATTATCTATAGATCTCTACACCAGGGTGGTTTGTAATACTAGGATTTAGAATAGTCAGAATAGCACGACAGTATGACTAATTTTTTTTTTTTTGGTCAACTGGTTCTTTCATTTGTAAACTTAAACACCCCTACGGGTGAGCAGACACATGATCAAGGTTTTTAAAGCTTACAATAGCTGACTTTGCAAGAGTATCAGCCAAAAAATTAAAAGTGCGCGATGAAAAAGTAAAGGATAGAGGAGAGAAGAAAGTAGCAAGGCTCTTGATGTCATGAAGAATGCATGCAATCATGGTTGAGAGGCACGAAAGTGCAATCAATTAACGGAACCCAACTCTGTTGGATTAGATACCTAGGCGCATACAAGAGTTTGTATAGGAATCTAGTTGAACTAAATCGATTATGTTGTTAATGCTTGTCTAAGGAAGTATCGATTGACGCTCAGGCCATACCATCGATCGACGCTCGCTCCAAGTCAACAAGGGACAGCTGAGATTGGACTTAGACATCTGATTAGCAATTGCATGCGAAAGCTGGATTGCTTACTTATTAAAATCGAGTTCTATAATTAATCTCTAAACCATTACCATCTTTTAGTTGAAGTTTTGAATCTCTTGATTGATAAATCCCTAGGTCTAGCTATTTCTCCTAATTGTTTACAACCTCAATCAACCAATCGAACAACTATTTTGTTCACCTTGCTTTCATTAATTTACTGCTTTATAAAGTGTTTGCCTAGCTTAATCCATATTTCTATAGTCTATTGTGTGCCCTAGCTCTCTGTGGATTCAATCCCTAATTACTACAATTGAACCTCTTATTTGAGAGAGTATAAATCACTCCTTAGGGTAATTTGAGTGATATCAAATTTGGCGCCGTTGCCGGGGGGAGCTTTGATCACCATTAAACTTGATTAATAGGTTTAGTCTAGGTTTTATTTACTGTCAAAGTTACTTACATAAAATATTTTTTTCTTGCCTTTCAGGTATATGCCTATCAGTACCAGAAGCAACAAGGACGAATTACTTTTCTTCTCAGAGCCAACACGTTTGGAACGCTCGATCCGTAAAGAGAGACACGCTACGTCGATCGATACTACCTCTGCTACGTCGATCGATACTACCTCTACTACGTCGATCGACACCACCTATACTACGTCGATCGACACCACCTCTACTACGTCGATCGTCACTTGTGACAGAGCAACAATCGACAGTTCAACTCGAACATCGATCGATACCAATCCGCGAGCAGACATGGTCACGACACTTGTGCTACAGAGGGATGAGAATGGAGCCCTGCATGACCCTGGAGGCCATCCGTGTAATGCAGCAGGTCAAAGGATAGATGGACAAGGGACTGCAATCCTTGAGCCATCTGCTGCCACCGAGGATGCTAAAGTTCCTCTTCAGAGATCGTTAGCAGATTTGACCAGGCCTAGTGAGTTCTACACTAACACGTCTGCGATTCAACCTCTACAAAACCAGAGATTTAAAATACACTCCCACACACTTCTCTCATGTGGGTCAGCACCTTATCGTGGTCTTCCTGATGAAAATCCCTCGGATCATATTGAGACACTCGAAGACTTTGTGTCTGGCATCGAGAAGGATGAAGCAACCAAAGACTACATTATCTGCAAGCTGCTCAAATATTCTCTCTCTGGGTATGCTAAAAAGTGGCTGAGATGCCTACCACCAGGATCTCTCACTACATGGAATGATGTCAGGATTGCGTTTATGACTGAATTTTTAGATGATGCAAGGGGTGAAGAGATGAGAGATAAAATTTGGACATTCTCTCAGGGACTTTTCAAAAGCTCTTGGGAGAGGTTTAGGAGATACCAAAGGGACTGTCCACATCATGGTTTTACGGAGATTCAGCTATTGAAGAAGTTCTGCAAGGGTATTGATGTGAGATATAGTATGATGTTGAATGCTGCAAGCGAAGGAAACTTCGAGACAAGAACCACAAAGGAAGCTAAGAGACTGATTCAGAACTTGATGTCTAGCAAGAGTTCCAAAAATCTGGATATGTACATGATAAAATCAGTTTCAATGGATAGTGACAAGATCATTGAGGCTGAGATTGGTTATGTCCATGAAGTCTCGTTGGTATAACATGTTGTAGAGAAGGATGAGGATCAGGGCTACATAGAAAAGATGGAATCTATGATAGAGAAGGTCCTAACAATTCAGCAGAAGACGATTGCATACTTAAATCTGAGGTTGGATGTTCTCTACAAAGAGCTGAATGGCAAATTTGAAACCTTAGATTCCCATGTCATGATGCTAAATGCCCAGGTTTCTCAGACTCCAAACGCTGCGAAGAAGCAAGAAGCTCTGGTCAAAGGGAAAGCGGTGGATGGTGAGAGGCACCAGGTTAATGCCATCTCAGATAATGACTTTGGGGAACTGCTCGAGCAGGAGAAGCTGGAAGAAGATGCTTTCCTAGTCGAAAGCTCCATGTCCATAGGCAGCCCGTACTGGTGTCGACCAACACCAACAACTGAGCATCGACCGACACCAACAACTGAGCACAATTGACATCAACAGCTGAGCACCGATCGACATCATCAACCGAGCATCGATCGACACCACTTTTGGGATCAGACAAAACTGTTCGAATTCAGAGCCACTCAGATTTTACTGCTCGACCCCCGCATCCTCCAACCCTAGCTGGAGTTAAAAGGGACAACATGGATCGACAACAATGTGGGAACCAAAATTCGCATTGTCAATTTCTGTTTAAATTAGGAAACTAGGAAAACCCTCATTTCTCAGAGGTCCCGGATATCTGCTAATACCACACGCTAAGCAATCAGTACACGAGATAACAACGACAAAGTATAAAAATCGTAAAAAAGAGAGCAAAGAGAAGTCTTATTCCGAATTTGCGTATGAGCGTTTACAACAAGGTATAAGTCTGGGCTCGAGAGCTGTCGGCGAGATTCCTAGTTCTAGCAACCCTAAGACGGCTAAACCTAATTGAGTCGCATCTCGAAATAACAAAAACGGAAAGTTGCCTAATTGCTCTAAGTGCTAAGTTTTATGTAAAAAAGTTATCTCCTCATGCCTCTCGCCGAGGACTCCTTATATACTCGCTCCTAGGTCGGTTTACGCTTTTCCCTTTCTGCCCTTAAACCGTCATAGCCTAAAAATGGAAATATTCTATTTTTCCGATCTTCGTAATTATCTTCAAATTTCGTATTTATCCGCGGAAACTTGACATTTATCTTTCCTTACGAACAAAGCGTAAACCGTCCTACGGTTTATGGGCTGCTGGTTAAGAAATTGTAAAGTGGACTTCGAGTCATGCCTTAGGTCCCTTTGGGCCGTATTTTGACTTGAAGCGTTTATCGTAAAGTTTGATTGATGACTTCAAATGACGGAAAACATGAAATGGGTTGGCTACGGTCTTCAGGAGATAGCATCAAAGGGTAGACGAGAATGTATTGATTTGTGTCGTATCGACGTTTCGGAAGATCTCGATCGCTATGTAGTGACCCGGCAGTGTGCATGTTCGGTCGTTGCATAGTGCTGAGCTTGGATTGTCCGTGTTCCGATCGTCACACTCGAGCCTATATGTGGCTGGTTTATATATGTTTCTGTTGCCTTGGGACAGCTTGTGTTTGATCCAACCGGGACTCAAACAAGGTTTTTCTTCGAGATCATTTGTATAATTTGTCGCGGAAAGAGATTCACACTTGTTTTTGCAGAGGTTTGGATATTAACTTCGTCGTAACCGTTTTTAACCCAAACAAACAATTCAATGGAATCGATCGACAGCAACATGGGAACACCGATCGACAACAACCGAAGCGCAGCGATCAACAACCGCCAATGCCATACCGAGTACGTTTACCAGATCTTGATGCACACCGCTTGAAGGAAACTCGAAATCCATCGCAGACCTCAGTTTGCTTGAAGACAACAGAGAAGATAAGTCAGCAATCTGTAGAAGCACCAGAGCAAGAGCAATCAACCCTAGCTGAAACCTCTTTCGTGGAGAGTGTCGATCGACGACATCTACCAGGTATCGATCTACGACATCAACCAGGTATCGATCGACACCAAACAGACGGATATGTCTTTTGAGGATACATATCATAAGAGGAACTTGAAGGATTTCACAAGAGGGTGAAGAGGGTTCCTAAGGATATGTCTTTTGAGGATGCATATCATAAGTATATACTTGGTAATTTCTTCAGAGAGAGCAGAGAGACTGATAAGGACATTGAGCTCTTATTCAACAAGGGCAGCCGTAAACCCAAGAGTATACTGAAGAAGGAACAAGATCCTGGAAAGTTCATGATTCCATGCTCTATACATAGCCACCATTTACCAAACGCCCTATGCGACACTGGATCTGCAGTCAGCATCATGGCTATAGACACTGCTGAGCAATTAGGACTGACGATGTAACCTTCTAAAGATAGTTTCACTTTCGTGGATAGTTCCCGAGTAAACTCAGCAGGCATGATCAAGAATGTTAAGGTGGAGATAGGGGAATGCATTATCCCTGTGGACTTTCATGCTATGGATATCAAATCAGGCAAGACATCTCCACTTCTTTTTGGAAGAGCCTTCATGGCTACAGTAGGAGCAGTTTGTGATCTTAAGAGAAATAATATGTGTCTGACTAATGTTGATGAAACTGTCTTCTATGATCCCGTGGAAAAGAATAAAATTGAGGAGCTTATTTCATGCATAAAGATGTTTGAAGATCCAGGACCTACAACTGATTCAAATCACGAGCCTGCAATACCATAATCAGCGTCGGTTGAAATTGAAATTGCAGCATCGGTCGACTTCCAGTCCTCAGAATCGATCGACAATCAGATTTGAGCATCGGACGACTCTCAGTCTTCAGAATCGATCGATACAAAGCCTTCAGCATCGGTCGACACCCTCCAACTTTCAAAACAGCCCGAGACTGAAAAGTCTAAGTCTGGGGGAAGGACCAAGAATAGAAAGAAGAAAAAGAAAAGCAATGTATATGCAGATTTCTTTCCACTATTCCCTTTGCAATGTCAAGAGGGAAGCCTTGAGTATAGAGTGCGCTGCATAGGAGGTTCTGAACCTTTTACCAAGGTCAGAGTGCTATGTGATCCAGAGCAGAGAGACAAAGGGGAAGCTTCTGCAAGAGCTTTTATCAACTGCATCAACATGATGAGAAAGAGAGACACTGAGACTTGTTCTGGAGCAAGTTCACATCCTCATCCAGACTAAATCAGATATCCAAAAGTTAAGCTAATGACTAAAAAAAAGCGCTGAGTGGGAGGCAACCCACTATTAGGTAATTTTTTTCAATTTAGTTTAGATTGTTACTGATTAATGTTTTTATTTATTGCAGGTCAAAAAAAAATCCGAGGAAGACGAGTTTGCACGAGGATCGACGATGGCTGCGAAGATTCGATCGACAGAGCATCACTAGCATCGATTGATCACCACTTAACTGTGTTGATCGACAGAGCTTCAAGAGTATTAATCGCCACTTAACTGTGTTGGTGGACACTCACATCAAAGTCAGGTATAACATTTTCCTTGTTAAATATTATCCTTATGATTTATTTTTCCACTGATCTTAGACTGTATAACACTGGAGATAGTGTTGTTTAAGTCTGAGAAAGGTTCTACTAATATTGTGTTTAGTTAGCTATTTAGAATATTAAAAACAAAAAAAGAAATCCGAGTAGACGATTGCCTAGCATATCGACCGATCAGAGCATGTCGATATCGCTCGACAGTACATTACCTGCAGCGACCAATGGTACCTCCTTTCCATCTATCAACACTTAATCCGGTCGTGTATATCGTTCTAACTTGCTAAATTGGATACTTTTGATTTATTTATCACCATAACTCCAACTAGATATACATTGGAGACAGTGTAATTTAAGTCTGGGGGAGGTTTACTGATACTTAGTTTATTGAGATTCTTATCAAATGTTTTCAAAAAAGTTTTATTGAGTCAAGAAGGGGATAATGAACTTATTAGATTTTTGCTTGTTATCTAACCATTTTTTGGCACCATTCTAGACTTACTGATTACAGAGAGTAACTAAAGTAGATCAATCTGTCAACTATTCACACTTGCTGAAATTGTTTGAATAAACCAAAGCTGACCTCCTACACTAAACTTGACACAACTTCTTGTCTTAGGGCTTGGTATGCATGGGATCGGATTCTTCAAACAAGTCTGGAAGGTAAACCCTTGTGTAGAGATATTTATTTTCAAAAAAAAAACAAAAAAGAAAAAAAAAAGAAAAAAAAAAATATAAATATATATAATAGGTGTTAGTTAGGTGGAATCCGAATAGAAATTGGTGGCTACAACCATTAACGCTTGCTTCATAAGGATTCCAACAAAAAGAATTTGAACGGGACTTGGTGGCGGCAATCATCAAGGTTCGATTCACATGAATTCTTGGATATAGGTCAAAAAGAAGTGAATCGGACTTGGTGGCAGCCACCATTAAGGCTTGATTCATGGAAGCCTGTCCAATCTTGGTCAATGATCCTGCAATAGAAGCAGACTTTGACTAAAGAGAGAAATTAGTAGGGAGAAAAGATATGAACTAACTTTTACCTGCAGATCCATATACTTGCTTGAAAATCCTTGCATCCTGTAATTGATACTCCCAAGGTAAAACCTGCATTTTTTATTTATGTTAGGATATGAAGTTGGTAGAGGGGAATGTCAGACATGATTTGCTTAGTTGTTGCCTAGGTGAATTTGGTTGCTAAGCTAGGATATGGTATAATGTGCTTTTGTGATGAGGAGATGATGATTCTAAGTTTTAAATCATGTGATTCCCTGCTATTTTCAAACCTCTTTCAGAGAAACTGCCCGTCTGTTTTGCTTGAGGACAAGCAAAAGGGTAAGTCTGGGAGAGTTGATATACCATGGATTTTACCCACTTTCAGTCATGGTATATAAGTGTTTTAAAATATAATTATTATGTTTTGGAGTCTTTTTAGAGTATTTACAGGTTCAGGTACGTTCTGGAGAAATATGGTGATTTTGAAGTCTTTTGAGGTGCAGAACTGCACAGATGCGTCCGATGTTTATCTATGGATGGAGACCTTCTCACCGTTAAATTTAGCCCATGGTATATAAGTGTTTTAAAATATAATTATTATGTTTTGGAGTCTTTTTAGAGTATTTACAGGTCCAGGTACGTTCTGGAGAAATATGGTGATTTTGAAGCTTTTTGAGGTGCAGAACTGCACAGATGCGTCAGATGTTTATCTATGGATGGAGACCTTCTCACCGTTAAATTGAGCCCATCTTTTGACAGAAGATATATCTTTGAGTTCGCTTTCCAACTCCTCCAGTTTGACAGTTTGAGGTCAATCAGCATCCTGTATCCGAAGTTATGCCCGTTTTACTGAAGAGTGGTCAACCTGCCTCATGAGAGGAAGCTGTCGAGGAGATGAAGGACTGTCGATCAACAGTGATGCCATAATGTGGGCCAATCATATTTCAAGACCAATTGAAGTCCAAAATCCACACCAAGTTACCAAAATACCCATGGATGACCAAAAACCCTATTTATGTATTTTTAAGCCATTGTTGACGGCAGCAAGCTATCTATTATCCTATTATATTGTTTTCTCTTGGTTTGGAGAGAAAATCAATTCTCCTTCAGAGATTGATTGGAACTCCATTGGTTTTATAATTGATTTCTTTATCTATTATATTATTCAGACTATGATTTGTGTTATTGCTTCTATGTCTGAGTAATTCCTCTTGTTAGGTTTAGGGATTTCATGAGCTTAATGTCAAACTGATAATAAATTAGGATTGCTAGATTATATATAGATCTCTACACCAGGGTGATTTGTAATACTAGGGTCTGGAACATTTAGAATAGCACGACAGTGTGACTAATTGTTTGAACCTAGAATCATAGGATAGTTGGGAGGCACGAAAATGCAATCAATTAACGGAACCCGAACTCTGCTGGATTAGATACCTAGGCGCATATGAGAGTTAGTCTAGGAATCTAGTTGAACAAAATCGATTAGGTCGTTAATGCTTGTCTAAGGAAGCATCGATCGACGCTCAGGCCATAGCATCGACCCGAACTCTGCTGGATTAGATACCTAGGCGCATATGAGAGTTAGTCTAGGAATCTAGTTGAACAAAATCGATTAGGTCGTTAATGCTTGTCTAAGGAAGCATCGATCGACGCTCAGGCCATAGCATCGACGCTCGCTCCAAGTCAACAAGCGACAGCTGAGACTGAACTTAGACATCTGATTAGCAATTGCATGCGAAAGTTGGATGCTTACTTGTTAAAATCGAGTTCTAGAATTAATCAATAAACCATTAGCATCCTTGAATTGAAATTTTGAATATCTTGATTGATAAATCTCTAGGTGTAGCTATTTTTCCTAATTGTTTACAACCTCAATCAACCAATCGAACAACTACTTTGTTCACCTTGCTTTCATTAATTTACTGCTTTATAAACTGTTTGTCTATCTTAATCTAGATTTCTATAGTCTATTGTGTGCCCTAGCTCTGTATGGATTCGATCCCTAAGTACTACAACTGAACCTCTTATTTGAGAGAGTATAAATCACTCCTTAGGAAAATTTTAGTGATATCATGCATGTACTTCGAGACTCTCCACAAAGAAATAGCCGAAGAAGATTATTATAGTGACTATGAAGAAAATGACGATTTCTCAATCTTAGATCTCTCGAAGACCCCGACGAAACGCAGCCTGATCTACCAGAAAGTTCCAAGCCTCACAAGATTTGATAACACCTTCATCTCCTGATATTAGCTCCCTTTCTTTCTTATCTATAATTCACTTCTCTCTCTAGCTCTAGGAAGACGATGATGAACTGTTGAGAACGTTAGGTGGTTGTAACAGCCTTTCCGCGTATTTATACCCGAGTAATATTGAGCCCGTAACCCGAGACCTTTTGGACTTTATATCGCGATAAATCTTGGCCCACAACAGCCCAAACATGTTAAAGATTCAGAGGACAAAACAACAACACTTCACAAATTTCCACCTTTGTCGTTCTTCTGTCCGAACCCTAACCTCCGAAACTTTCTCGACTCTGAAAAACCCTAACCATTTTGAAATCTACTGATGCAAGCTTAAACAGCCAACCTAGCCACTTTATATCCAATGAAACTCCACCCCCAACTCCTACGATACTGGTATGTACCCCTGAGGCACTGTTTTATGAAACAAAAGCTGCCAACTCTCCAACTCTCACTCTTCATCCAGGATTCAAAGCTCCAGACTTCAGCCGAGAATACTGTAAGATTATATGCTCGATTTACACCCTTGAGCTACTCTGCCATTTTCAGAGGTACAGTGCAATACTTAGGGATCAAATCCACAAAAAAATATATGTTTCACATAATAAACTATTAGTTTCATATTAAGCTAGAAGCAATAATTGTAATGCAGTAAAACAGTAAATAAAAGAGAGTTATACACGTTGGGAAAAAGGCGCTAGATCTAGAGAATTCAAAAATGATATCATAACTTAATTCAAACGAATATCATGGTTTATAAGGAACAGTTCTAGAACTAAAAATACAATGATAAAGTTAATCAGATATCGCTGCAGAAAGAATCTATGTATAATTCCTATAATTCCAAATCTCTTTACGAATTAAATCAGTTCGGACAAGCATTAAGAACAAGTTCGATATGTTCACTAAATCCTTAAACCAAATCTATTTGCGAATAGTTATTTATCTCATCAACATTTTTTTCTGAAAATCAATAATACTTTCGTGTCTACTAGTTATCCTATCATGTAGATTAAAAACAATTAAGATGAAGAAGAAGAAGAAAGATATAAAAATAAATCCTAACAATTCATTGTAGCAATTCATCAAACCCTAGAAATCCCTATACCTAACAAGTGATCTACTCAGACATAATCAAAGAACATATGATCGATAATGATATCTGCATAATTATATTAAAGTAATAAAAACAGAAGTTCCAAATCAATCTCGGGAAAATTTCGGATCTATCTCTTCAAATCTCAAAAATAACCTAGCCTTAAAAATGGCTTAATCATACATAATATAGGTTAAAAACTCTTCTGAGACTCCTTTGTAAATACTGAAGACTTTTGGGCCAAAATTACAATTCTTGAAACTTGCTTTAAAACTCGTCGGTTTGGTGAGACGACCGACACCAGGATGAGTGTCAATCAACACCAACTTGATATGTTCTGCTCTAAGTCTCTTCAAGCTCTAAATTTTGTCTTGATCTCCAAAATAGTCCAAAACGTACCTACACTTGTATTGTAAAGACTCTGAAATACACTCCCAGCATATAATAAAAACTCTAAAATCAGACTTATATCATGGTCAAAACTCACAAAAACCATGATATATCAAATCTCTCTGACTTATCACTTGTTTGCCCTCAAACAAACATAGTCCAAATCTGTGAAAGAGGTTTGAAAAAGGAGGAACTCACTTATTTTGTAGAACCATAACCGTCATCTCTACAATCTTGCAAGCAACATCAAATAATACCAAGTTAGAAGGTCTATGTACCCAAACTTTTAAAATCATCATTTTATACACATTTATTTTATTTGTTTTCTCAGTAAAAAAAACTTGAGATCAAAAAGGTATTTTATTCTTTAAACTTGATATAATCTAGTAACGGAAAAATCAATAAAATGAAAATCTTTATGAAAAGATATTTTTAAAATAAAGTCAATGTAACTTAACTGGGTTCTATAATAGACATGGCCCTAAAATTTTGCTTGTGTATATAATTTAACACTATGTGTTCTTCTCTACCATGTGCAATAATAAAATTTTAATTTAAGTTATATTTAAAACTAATTTTATTTTACTTTTTACCAATATTTTAATATAAATTTTGATTTAATTGAACATTGAAGTTAATAAAAATAAACAATTTTTTTACTTTAAATTTATATTTTAGAATAAATTATATATTAAAAGAATTTGTATAAAACTAATTAAAAATTTGATATAAAAGTTGTATAATTATCAAAAAGTACAACTAAACAAGATTTTAAAATTTCTAGATAAAAAAAAAGAATATAATAATAGTACGATTAAAATTTATGATTTAAAAAAATGGAAAAATTAATTAGTAATAAAATTGTATAATTATAGAAATAAATAATATTTCAAAATTTGTAAATTATCATTGTATTTCTGTTATTATATTGTTTAATGTAATATTTGAATTGATTTACTTTATAGTAGATTGTTACAGATACTGTTTAAGTTCTTTTACCATTGGAAATGCTAGACCATTGTAGAAAACGATGAAAGAGACAAAGTACTTGCTTATAGGGAAATTGTCACAAATAGTACATTCATAATACTACTTTTCATGTTTACACTAACCATTTTTACCTTCACTTTTAATGTAGGGTAAAAGATAATTATACCCTTAAGTTTAACTAATCTAGACTTAGGGTTTAGAGTTGAGGGGTGGGGTAGGGTTTTTGGTATGTGAAATTTAGGATTCTAATAAATATATAAATAAATACTTAAAAAATATAAAAAAATTTTAAAAAATAGTTTCAAACATAATTTTCGTTTTTCAAAAAGAAATTTAAAAAAAAAATAAAACAAATTCGAAAAAAAAAAAATTCAAAAAAAAAATTATAAAAAAGTTCGAATTTGAAAAAGTATAATTCGAAAACATAAAAACTTTATTTTATTTTATTTTATTATTTTTTTTTATATTTAAATAATGATTTATTATATATATAATAACAAGAGCATAAGAGTCTTTTGCCACTTAATGAATAAGGTATTTTTGAAAATGTCTCTTTAGTGGTGGTAAAAATAAAAAGTGGATACATAAAAGTGGTAAACATGTAATTTCTAATTGCTTATAATGTACAAGTTAATCAGATGTACAAGAAAATATCATATGCTCAAAAAATGGGAAAATTACATATTTACCACTTTCACGGTACCACTTTTCATTTTTACCACCACTAAAGAGATATTTTCAAAAATATCTTCTTCACTAAGTGGCAAAAGACTCTTATGCCATTGTTATTATATATATAATAAATCATTATTTAAATAAAAAAAATAAAAATAAAAATATAAAAATATAAAAAAATATAAAAAATATAAAAAAAATAAAAAAATAAAAATAAAAGTAAATTTTTTTTATGTTTTCGAATTATACTTTTTCAAATCCGAACTTTTTTATAAATTTTTCCTTTTGAAATTTTTTTTTTTTTCAAATTTCTTTTTGAAAAACCAAAATTATGTTTGAAACTATTTTTTTAACATTTTGTATATATTTTTTAAGTATTTATTTATATATTTATTAGAGTCCTAAATTTCACATTCCAAAAACCCTACCCCACCCCTCAACTCTAAACCCTAAGTCTAGATTAGTTAACCCAAGGGAATAATTGTCTTTTATCCTTCATTAAAAGTGAGGTTAAAAGTGATTAGTGTAAACATGAAAAGTGGTACTATGAATGTGCTATTTGTGGCAATTAAACAGATAGTTAAGCATATGATTTTTTAAGAGAAATTGCCACAAATAGCACATTCGTAGTACCACTTTTCATGTTTACACTAACCAGTTTTACCTTCACTTTTAATGAAAGGTAAAAGACAATTATACCCTTAGGGTTAACTAATTTAGACTTAGAGTTTAGACTTGAGGGGTGGAGTAGGGTTTCTGGAATGTGAAATTTAGGATTCTAATAAATATATAAATAAATACTTAAAAAATATATAAAAAATTCTAAAAAATAGTTTCAAACATAATTTTTGTTTCTCAAAAAGAAATTTGAAAAAAAATAAAAAAAAATCGAAAAACAAATTCAAAAAAAAAAATTCAAAAAAAAATTTATAAAAAAGTTCGAATTTGAAAATGTAGAATTTGAAAACAATAAAAAATTTTACTTTTTTTTATTATTATTTTTTATTTTATTCTATTTTTATTTTTTTCTTTTTTTATATATATATAATAACAAGGGCATAAGAGTCTTTTGCTACTTAATGAAGAAGATATTTTTGAAAATGTCTCTTTAGTGGTGGTACCTTGAAAGTGGTAAACATGTAATTTTTCCTTTAAAAAACAACTATAAATTACCAAAACTGTTAAAAGTTTCACATTCAAATTTTGCGATCCATGTTTTCAAATTTTTGTTATGAAAAAATACAAATGATTACAAAATCATATAAGTAAAAGTCTAATTTAATTAATCATTAAGATTTAAAATATATATCAATCTAGATTAAACTATAAACCATATTGAATAAATAAATATTTTAGCTTCAAAATTTACTTTGAATAATTTTTTTTAATAAAAGTTTTGAACTAACAGTAATAATTTTTTTTTTAATTATAAATTACTATAATTATAAATCCCACAGTGAAAATTTTGTTATCAGTAATTTAATTTTTTAGCTATTAAAGATACACATGATCAAAAAAACATATGAGTACAAATCATCATTTAATAGACATTAATATTAAAAATATAATATGTATGTTAATATCATTTAAATTTAATTACATATCCTATCAAAAAAAAATTTAAAAATTGTTTGGATTAGCAAAATTTATTTATACATTCGCACCAATTTAATTATATATGTAATAGTTACTTACTTTTAATTATTCAATATGTATTTATTATTTCATAATATGTAAGAACATATAATACATAAAATAAATTTTATATATAATATTTATCCCGCGTAAGGTGCGGGTCTTAAATCTCTAGTAAAGTATAAAAATGAAAGATGATAGCTGGATGATAGTAAAAATGTTAGTCCACAAAAAAAAAATTGTTTTGTTTTCTTTTATACGTATCCGGCTAACCTAATCATTTTGGAATCTACTGATGCAAGCTCAAACAGCCAAACTAGCCACTATATATCCAGTGACACTCCACCACCAACTCCTACGATACTGGTTTGTACCCCTGAGCCACTCGTTTATGAAACAAAAGTTGCCAACTCTCCAAACTCTCACTCTTTATCCAGGATTCAAAACTCCAGACTTCAGTCGAGAATACTCTAAGATTATTGTGACACCCGCCACTTTCAAAATAAAATAAATTGATAAAAGCGAAAATAAAATAATAATACAACTCAAATAATAATAATCTTCATATAATATAATAGTCGATACGGTAACAAAAGGCCTAAAAGCCCAACATCGATAACATCCGAAATATAAAATACGATATAAACCAAAAGTCTGAAATAGGAATAACGTAGGCGATAAAAGTCCAAAGGCCTGGAGGCCCGATAACGATAAAAGCGATAAAACGATAGAAGCCCAAAAGCCCAATAGCACCAGTCCGATAATCACTCCTGCTCGTCGGTCTCACCTGAAAGGGGGAAATAAGGAGGGGTGAGCGACAGGGGAATCGCCCAGTGAGGTATGGGATGCTAAACCGCAAACCACTGACTCAGTTCATAGCACTACAACTATGTAGGCATAGCTCTAGCATGAGACAATCACGGTGCCTATTACACCACACAGAACAATCACATATGTCTAGTGGACTAGACATGATACAACCAATGCGATAATAGCATATCACATTTCCTCATAAGGATATATATACTTTACAGGCGTCGCTAGCACAGTAGTCCACACTGCACCCCGCAAATCTCTAAGGCGTCGTAAGTACAAACGTCTCTGTACCCCCGCAAATCTCCACAAACATGGCAGCCAGTGCAAACGTCTCTGCACCCCGCAAAACTCCTCAAACATAGGAAGCCAGTGCAAACGTCTCTGCACCCCGCAAAACTCCTCAAACATAGGAAGCCAGTGCAAACGTCTCTGCACCCCGCAAAACTCCTCAAACATAGGAAGCCAGTGCAAACGTCTCTGCACCCCGCAAAACTCCTCAAACATAGGAAGCCAGTGCAAACGTCTCTGCACCCCGCAAAACTCCTCAAACATAGGAAGCCAGTGCAAACGTCTCTGCACCCCGCAAAACTCCTCAAACATAGGAAGCCAGTGCAAACGTCTCTGCACCCCGCAAAACTCCTCAAACATAGGCAGCCAGTGCAAACGTCTCTGCACCCCGCAAAACTCCTCAAACATAGGCAGCCAGTGCAAACGTCTCTGCACCCCGCAAAACTCCTCAAACATAGGCAGCCAGTGCAAACGTCTCTGCACCCCGCAAATCTCCAAAACATGGACTCGTATATATATACATATATATAACAATTCTTAACATCAATCATTTCAATCAACCGTTGAATCCTCTATTATCCTATTTCCGGTTTAACAATCAATAATAATAATAAACAAGCAAGACTCTCAAACAGACTCGATTCACAGAGACGGATCATGTTTCGAAACTAAACTTTCCATAACGGTAGTACTAAACTAGCTCGGGATTTAACGGAGTAGCCCTCACCTTAGCAATGAAGAGAAGTGGTATATATGAACTCCAGCTGCTCAAATGGACTCCAAATCTGAAATCAGATCGAAATTTCGAGTCAGAACGCCTTTCGAACGGTTTAAAACGGGTATTTACGGAAAAGTCAACCCGCTGGTCAAAGATCAATTATTTAATTAATTAATTAATTGATTAATTAATTAATTAATCCGGTTTATCCTAACCGATTTCCAATTGATTTTAACCGACCGGTTTAACCTAACCGAATCGAAATCGATT
>NC_027752.1:23586178-23600762 GCF_000695525.1 Brassica oleracea var. oleracea
CCGGCGGCGACGGCGGAGCTGCGGCGGCGGACGGTGGTCCGGCGGCGGAGCTGCGGTGGCGACGATTTCCGGCGGCGGCGCGTGCGTTTCACGCGCGCGCGAAGGGCGGTTTTCTGGAGGCGCTTACGGCTTCGTCCGGGCTCCGTTTGAGGCGTGCTTGGTGTCTACGGCTTCGTCTCGACGAGAGGAACACGATGATGGGCTTGGATGCACGAGATTCGCAACGGTTAAGAAGTTATGGTCGATTTACTAAAACGGAACCGAAACTGAACTTAAATATATGGCGGTTTCCGGTTACCTTTGGTTGCGGATGATGGTGATGACGAGCTTGACGACGTCCTGGCGTGTGGTGGCTCCGGCGAGGACTTCTGGTGAGCTTTCTCCCCCTCTCTCTCTCTCTCCTCTCTCTCCTCTCTCTCTCTCTCTCTCTCTCTTCTCTCTCTTTCTCTCTTTTTAAAGAAAACAACCTGACCCTTGGGCAAGGTTTAGGGTCATTACAATTATATTCTCGATTTACCTTTGAGCTACTATGCCATTTTCAGAGGTGCAGCGCAATACTTAGGAATCAAATCCACAAAAAATCTATGTTTCACAAAATAAACTATTAGTTTCATATTAAGCTAGAAAGCAATAATTGTAATGCAGTAAAACGGTAAATAAAAGAGAGTTGTAAACGATGGGAAAAATGCGCTAGATCTAGAGAATTCAAACATGATATCATACCTGAATTCAAATGAATATCATGGTTTGTGAAGAACAGTTCTAGAACTCAAATTACAATGATAAAGTTAAGTAGATATCGATACAGATTAATCAATCTATGTCTAATTCCTATAATTCCAAATCTCTTTACGAAATAATTTAGTTCGGACAAGCAGTAAGAACAAGTTTGAGATGCTCACTAATCCTTAAACCAAATCTCTTTTCGAATAGTTATTTATCTCGTCAAGATTTTTTCTGGCAATCAATAATACTTTAGTGTCTACTAGTTATCCTATAATCTAGATTAAAAACAATTAAGATGAAGAATATATATATATCTATATTACAATAAAATTGACAATTCTCACATCTCAGGCCTCCACCTCAACGAAGGGGGCTCCAAAATACGACACGTGTCATCTCATATTTTTGTTTATGTTAATGGACCAAGTGCTGTATTAAGTAAGTTATTGGGCTGTTATATTGTTTATTTATTTAGGCCCATACGTTTATAGGGTTTCCACCTTTTCGACGATGCAGAGCATAGCCGCAAGATCACGACGCTTCCGAACTATTCCTCTTTTACGGCTGCAGTTTGATTTATTTGCTACTTCAATTCACCATTTAAGTTTTTCAGTTACGCCATTAAATCTACTATTTCCACTACGTCGTATTCAATATCCCTACTCTTTCTCAATAGTTACTAAGAAAATTTGTATCAATAAATAAGGACGTATTCCTCTATGAAATTCAATCCTCCTGCTACTCTGAAACAACCACCTGGAACCATTTGTTATCCGACTTGAAACCTAGTTGTTGTGACAACACCGTTGAAACCCGATTTTTTGGGTTTACCTGCTTGTCATCAAAGAAGATAATTCTGATGAACAAATGAAATTTATAGTTTTTCAAAAATAACCTAAGCTTATCCACAGCTGTGTGAACGCGCACATGCTTAACACCTTCAAACATATGTGAGGGTTCAATCTTCTCGATTAACAGGTTTGACATCACACGGATTAACAATAACTCTGTGACTCACCTCTTTCCATAAGCTTCAGTGATATACTACTTTTGTTGAAATACTTTATCAGGAAGATCATTTTTGAAGATTAAGATCTAATGTATTTATCTGTACAAAGACATAGATTGGTGAAGCTTGAAGGGAAATTAAGAGAAGAAGAAAGTCATTATAGAGAAAGGGAAACTTAGAAAGACTTTATTCTTACTATTTTTGAGTGAGAACTATCGAAAAGAAGAGATGAATAAGAAATCTTTTTAGAGTCTTAAATTCTAAAATTAGAGAGGAATTGAAGTTCTAGGAAAAATGTTGAAAAGCCAAGAAAAGTGAGGAGAGAGTCAAACGACAGAAGCAAGATGATGGAAGAAAAGAAAGTGGTGACATGTTCATACTTGTTCACTCACTTGTCCTGTTTACCCACTCTATACTTTTCTTCTTCACTAGAGAGAAAATGCTACTAGTTGATCCAAAAAAAAAGAAATAATAATAATTATTATTATTATTATTATTTATATTTCTACTTTTGTCTTTTTCTTCATGACTTTTGGATATCTATAGAAATATTTTATACAGTAGTATATTTATTTTACTCTAAAATTTTACCAATTAAATCTGATTTGATTTAGAAAAAAATATCTCTATACAATTAATGACATGTTTCTATAAATACAGGAACACGTGTGTTAAAACAAGAGTTTAAATATTGGCTCATGTGTGGGCATGAAAACCGAACTAACTGAACCGAAACCGATCCAAACCAAACCAAAGTCTATTATTAAATAGTTCGGTTTAATACTAAAGTCACTGTTAACTTTATTAACAATGTTTTTTTTTTTAATTTAGTTAACTTTGGTTTGATTGTGTTCTTATAAACTTTTAATGGTTTTTAAGGTTTTTATTTCAGTTTTGTATTAGATTTAATTTACATAGTTTATTTTTAAGAGACATTATTAACGATGTTTTTTTCATGTTCTATTTATGTTAGTTAACTTTGATTTGATTGTGTTCTTATAAACTTTATGGGGTTTTAAAAAGATTTTTTTTTAATTTTACATTGGATTTAGTTTACATAATTATTTTTTTCATCGTAACCAACATGATGATTTCATGACCATGCGTTTGTGTTTTAAAACATGATTTCTCCTAAATAACTAAACTAAGGGAGCCCGATTGAACGGAACCGGAACACAAATCAAGCCGAATACAAACCAAACCGAAACCGATCCAAACCAAACTAATTATGATTTACTTCAGTTAGAAAATTTTTAGAACCAAATTAACGAAACCGAACCGAACCCAAACCGAATCGATAAAACAACTGAAGTGCCCACCCATACAGAGGAGAAATGATCAAAGAATGTGATTATGTACCTGGAAAATGGACAACATTCAAAGTATTGACTCTTTGCTAGCCTCCAAAATGAAACAAGCTTATATATGCAAATTGATCTTTTACCTGCACACACACATACATATATGTACTCGCAGGTTGTGTTTCAAAAATAATAAAAAATCTCGCATATTCCTCAAAGACCGTTTATGAGAACTCATGCATCTTCTACTTATTCCTTTGAGGTTTTTGCCAACGAAGAAGAATGTATAGAATTAGTTGACAAATTTTAAATGTTTATGTATAAAAACGGAGATGTTTTGTTTCTGAATTTAAATTATGAAAATTCAGTAAAGCAAGAAGAATTACCATCGTCATTCCCTCCCGTGAGTGATGGCCATGACCCATGAGATTAAGAAGCAATAGTAAAATCCTTGCTTTGTTCATTCATGAAGACAATCATACTCAATTGGTGCACCAACATATTTTTTAAAAATGTTATAAATACAATATTTTATAGTATATATATATATTTATAATCAATGAAATATTTTTGAAATCAAATTAATTTTAATTTTTAAAATCATAAAAATTAGTTATATTTATATATTTATATTTTAATATTTAAAATTACCTTTATTTATTAAAAAAACATTCTACCATTATTATGAGAAAAAATCAATTTATGTTATATGTTACTCTTACTTTAAATTTCAATTTTTGTTTAGTAGAAAATGTCAACCCCGTCAAATCACATCAAACAATGAAGTTGTGTTTTATTTAATCACATAAACATAATAAAATTGTATTAAAATAGTTAAATACGACACTATGAAAAGGAATGTGTCAAAAAAGTGTCATAAGATGAAAACTAAACCTTTTTTTGTTCACCTAAGAGAGCACATTTAAACTAAACATTTTACACATAAACAATTATCAATTAGATAAAAATGAATCTGAGCCAATCCGAACAATACCAACAGATCAAACAAGTTCTTTCAACAGTCATCCAAATATATGGCGCAAAGTAACAAAACACAGCCCTTCAACCATTTAGCCAAAAAACCATTACATTATTCAGTTAGCAGCCTATGCAAAATTAAATATATTTCTGAACGCTAACGTACAATAATATATAAAACTCATAGGGAAACAGAAATCGAACACTACTTCACACTTATGCACAATAGTAACACACTAAAAATAGACAACTGAATATGGACAACTTCAATAAACTCCATGAGTTGCATTTAAGTTATCTGCCTTACAAAACTATAAAAAATGGTTATGGCAACAACACAAATTATACAACCGCCTTACAAAAATATAATTGGTCGAACATAATTCCAAATTTTCTCTTCAAATCAACTTACTACCCACTAACTCAAAAACCATAAGTCATTGCGTACATAAGTTAAAACTACTTAAATACTACTCAAGTAACACAACAATGATGACTACCATTTCAGCACCACAAAATCTAGGACCTAATTCCATGTATAAACATTATCAACATCAACATATACCAAACACATGGTTGAACAATTATCATACACCCCGCGCGTATCGTGGGCACACCACTAGATACATTTGTAGCTTTTTTGGATAAAGGAAACAGATTCAGTGATGGAAAAAGGATAATTATTGGCTCTGAGTTTGGGCTAGTAAATTGGTACAAGTGTATTATAGTCTCTTCAGGTTTTCGGGTTTTTTCAGTAGCTACGTACTGGGATTTATTGCTATTGTGCTTGAAGGGAGAAAGGATAATTATTGGAAACATAACAAAATTTCTGGAACTCTTTCTTCACGAAGACTGGTGGTGTGAGATTTTGTTGGGTATTGGTGATTTTATGTTTGGGTTTACAGTAGCTACCATGAATATATTTTTATGTTGTTTTGGTACGGGTTTTTGTTGTCATAGTAGTCTATTGATTAATGGGTTCAGTGTCATCATTAGGATCTTCGAGATGGATGTGGAATCCAGAGGATCAATCACAAGATTATCAAAACTTTGTGGGAAAACTGGAAATAGGTGTTTCGACTGGAGTTCACTGAACCGCTGGATCAAATTTTCTGGCCTACTTACAGCATTGCAAACTCTTGAGTTGGTCTCGTCAAATCAGTTGCAGAGAAGAGATACATATATGGAAAAGACTACGAGGCGTTTTTCAGAGGGAATGCAGGTTGATGATCAAGTAGGTACAAGAGCAGAAGTGGAATTTTATTTAGTTTTCTCTACAATTTTATTATCAGGGGTGAAATCTATACTTGCTATGCTTGTGGTTTTTTTGGACAGAGATATGGACAAAGATAAGATTTACGGATAACATGGACTCATGTAATCTATGTCGTGCTAATGGTATAATCACAGCTAATGTAATCTATGTCGTGCTGAGTATGGACAAAGATAAGATTTACGGATAACATGGACTCATATTCACCTTTTTCATGGCGGTCGGTTTTGGGTTTACAGTGTTCGGGAATTTAGGGTATCATTAAATCCAAACTCAATAACTCTAGGGAGCATTTACATATATTCTTAAAATGAGAGTCCTAAGTTGGAATTGCCAAAGAGTGGGAAGTAAGTGGATTATAAGTTATCTAAAAGAGATATGACATAAACATAAACCATATTTTTTATTTTTATCTGAAACAAAGCAAGATTTAGAGTTTGTTCAAGACTTTCAATCACACTTTAGTGATTTGATAACCTGGTTACAGTAGACCCAGTTGGGAGAAGTGTGGGATTAGATCTTTTTTACAATAATGAGTATCAGATTAAGATTTTATACTCCAGCAACCGAATGATAGATGTGGAAGCGGTAACTCTTGGGAAAACAGTTTATCTAACTTTTGTGTAGGGTGACCCAGTCCAAAAACTGAGGGAACAATTGTGGGGCGATTAACTAGATATAGGCTCTCACGATCTGAACCCTGGTTTATCATTGGCGATTTAAATGAGATCACTGGAAATCATGAAAAAGAGGGAGGTTCTTTGAGAAGTGTGTATTCATTTTCCTTTTAACAACATAATAAGAAATAGTGGATTATTGGAGTTTCCAGCTCGGGGAAACAAAATGTCATGGCAAGAGAGAAGAGGAAAAGGAAAAGGGGTAGTGATGATCAGATGTCCTCTAGATTGTGCTTTAGCAAATGAGGAGTGGCACACTCTATTTCCATGTTTTTATACAGAATATTTAGGGATGGTAGCATCTGATTATCGTCTAGTGGTGGCCTACCTAGAAGATGAAGTTTTGAGGAGGAAAGGGCAGTTTCGATTTGATAAGAGATGGATTGGACAAGAAAGTCTTATGGAATCATTTACAATGGACTGGTCAGATTATAGAGAAGGACAAGCTGAAGGTATACTGGCAAAAATTAACAATTGTCGCCATGAAGTTGCTAAATGGCGGAAAAATAATCTCCCTAATGGAAAGGAAAAAATAAATGATTTATAGAAAGCTCTCGAAGAGGTACAAACATATAACAACAGGTCACCAGAGGATATTCTAGAGGTATCTAGGAAGTTACAAGATGCATATAAGGATGAAGAGGATTACTGGCATCAGAAAAGTAGGAATATGTGGTACTCATCTGGGATCTTAACACAAAATTCTATCATGCTTTAATCAAGCAACGACGGGTTCACGATATAATTGTGGGGCTGCATGATGCTGCGGAAAATTGGATTACAGAGGATAATGGTGTGGAAAAAGTGGCAGTAGACTATTTTGAAGATCTATTTAGTACCACTTCACCATCGGATTTTGATAGTTTTCTCACAAAGGTAACACCATGTATCACACCTTAGATGAATCAACGATTGTTAAGGATAGCGACCGAAGCTAAGGTTAAAGAGGCTTTGTTTATGATGCATCCAGAGAAGGCACCATAACCGGATGGCATGACAGCTCTTTTTTTTCAACACTCTTGGAATATTATTAAGGATGATCTGGTTGATATGGTGACTAGTTACCTTGTTTCTGGAGAATTGGACTCAAGGTTAAATATTACTAACATCTGTAAGATTCCAAAGACGGAGAGGCCCACAAGAATGACAGAGCTGAGGCCAAGTAGTCTAATGTAATGTGGGGTATAAGATTCTTTCGAAGGTTTTGTGTCAGCGGTTGAAAATATACCTCCCTTCTCTCATATTAGAAACTCAATCGGCATTTGTGGCAGGACGGTTGATTTCTGATAAAATTCTTATCGCTCAGGAAATGTTCCTTGGATTGAGAACCAATAAGGCATGTCAAGGAAAGTCTATGGTAATTAAAACGGACATGCGTAAAGCGTATGATAGAGTGAAATGGGATTTTAGCAAGGCCTTAATACAGAAGATGGGTTTTGATCTTCATTGGATTAAACTAATGATGGAGTGTATATCATCGGTTCAATATCAGGTTCTACCAAATGGTCAACCACGTGGTCTCATTGTCCCACATCGAGGTTTACGTCAAGGGGATCCTTTATCTCCGTATTTATTTATTCTATGTACTGAAGCTTTAATTGCAAACATAAAAAAGGCGGAGAGAGGGCAACAACTAACGGGAATGAAGGTAGCTAGAGCATGTCCAACGATATCTCATTTGTTATTTGCGGACGATAGCCTCTTCTTTTGTAAAGCTCAGAAAGAGGAGTGCCAAACAATTCTCAGGATTTTAAAGAAATATGAGGCAATATCAGGTCAACTCATAAATTTTGATAAATCTTCCATCCAATTTGGCCATAAAATTGAAGAATCTGCCAGACAGAAGTTAAGGGATATTTTGGGTATCCAGAATTTAGGAAGAATAATAACTTACTTAGGTTTACCGGAAAATCTCGGAGGCTCCAAGATACAAGTTTTTAGCTTTGTACAGGATCGACTAAATAACATAGTCAATGGTTGAACTTTTAGGTTTATCACAAAAGGAGGAAAGGAAGATCATTAAATCAGTGGTTTCAGCATTACCAAATCATGTGGTGTTTTGCTATCGTTTACCTAAGACAACCGTTAAAAAACTGACGAGTGCGGTAGCACAATTCTGGTGGAGTCTAGGGGGAAGCATAAGAGGTTGCACTGGAAATCATTGGATAAAGTATGTGTCAATAAGGATGAAGGAGGTTTGGGGTTTGGGGTTTATAGATATCACTGATTTCAATACAGCGATTCTCGCTAAGCAGTTGTGGCGGCTGATAGAGAAGCCAAACACTTTATTTTCTCGTGTTTTCAAAGGTCGGTATTACAGGAACGCTCACCCCTGGAACCGATCCGTTCATATTCTCCGTCATATGGCTGGCGGAGTATCGTATCTGCTAGATCTCTGGTAAGCAAATGACTAATCAAAAGGGTGGGATCATGATCATCTATATTTGTATGGAACGGCTCCCAACCACCCGCCCGAGACCAGCCAATAAAAACCAACACAATTTCTACCCTGACCTTACAGCGGATTCTCTAATTGATTCCCCTTCGCGAACTTGGAACTCGCATGCAATTAGGGATTTGGTGGACCCACACGATGTGAAAATTATAGAAAGTATACCACTGAACAGGACTCAGATGATAGACATGGATGGATGGCATTTCACACAATAATGGAAAATATATGGTTAAATCAGGATATCAGACATAACGAGTTTACCCAGAAAAGGAAAGACCACCACTATTGTATGGACCCACTGTCGATGTATTATAGGCGTTTTGTTGGAAAATAAGATGCCCACCAAAATTAAAACATTTTCTATGGCAATTGGTAATTGGTTGTATAGCAGTAAAGAAGAATCTGCAAGCAAGAGGGATACAAGGGGACATATGTTGTGCAAGATGTGGAGCCTATGACGAATCGGTGAACCATGTGTTTTTTGAATGTCCTCCAGCACTTCAGGTTTGGGCTCTCTCGAAAATACCATCAAATCCAGATATTTTCCCAACATCTTCTCTCTTCACAAAGATGGATCATCTTTTTTTGGAGAGTCTTCCCTCAGATGGATGATCATCAGTTTGCATGGATACTATGATACATTTTGAAAGGAAGGAATAATAAAGTTTCTAGTAACCTGGATATTGATCCTAGAGAAACACTTAAGCTGGTAGAAACATAATTAACACTCGGGGCTGAGGCACATATATTGAACGAACAGAGGACATCACAAAATGTCGAGGTGATGACACTACCGTCATTTCCAGGAAGATGGTGTTTCACATATGGTTCTTGGAAAGAGAATAATACTTTTTCCGGGAAAGGTTGGTTTAGTACTCTAGAAGGATTTGATGGGCTGATGGGGGCGAGAAATGTTAGAGCTACTCTCTCTCCTCTCCATGCAGAGATGGAAACGCTACTCTGAGCAATGTAATGTATGACGAACTTACGGCAGTTTCAGGTCACATTTTCAACGGATAGTTCTCAATTGGTGAAGATGGTTTCGGAACCAGAAGAATGACCAGCTTTTGCAAGTTATTTGAAAGATTTAAAAATCCTGAAAGAAAGTTTCCTCCAATCAGAGATCATCTATGTATCAAGAACGCAAAATACAAAGGCGGATAGCCTAGCATGCAGTGTAAGGAAGCAACCGTCTTTCATCGTTCACATGGATGCAGATCTCCCGATGTGGTTGACATGGTCAGTATGAGTCTGTATAAGTTTATGATAAAAAAACTCTAAATAATAAAGGTAGTATTTAAATACACAAGATATATTGTTTTAATTTATAAATCAAATTTTAAACCTTTTCAACCATGAGAGGGGGAGTCCACTTGTCTTTAAAAATGTCAAGGCATATTGATCCTTCAAAATTGATATTTGGATGATAAATCAGAGTTTTGAACGTAAACTGGAAAACATAAAAAAAAAAAAACAAAACATATTTGTTTCAGTGCTTAAGACATTACGTATACAACCTCTTAAATTTCAATTTATTTTTATTTTAATTTATATAAACTTGAGTGCTGAAAAAGTATAATTTATAGGAAATTTAATGTCGATGCTAAACATGCCACCTGCGTATGGAGTACCATCTGGACCTTTAATCATCGCATTCCATTTGAACAAGTCGTTCCAGTCTCTACCAAAATATGTATCAACATATAGCAATATTATAGTGGAAAACATAAAATTTTAATTATTGTGGTTCTTAATATAGGAACGACATATTAATGAAAGCATATGCACTAGCAAAATAAATTATGCATATGTATTTGTAAGAAAAAAAAATTGTGGCAAATATAATGTTAACTTCACGCGTATATTATGAAAATATCAAGATAGTGTATAATACGATCGCAAACAATTTATAACTTCACGCGTATAATACTGGTCCAATACCCTGATTCTCTGGTTGCCCGAGTATTAAGGGGGAGATATTATAGGATGACCTTGCCACTGAGAGCGATCTCTACTAGCAGCCCATCAATTTCCTTATTTATCAATTTTTACTAGCTTAACACTAATTTTAGTTTAATTACTAGTTTGTTTTTAATATCTATTTTCTCCTTGTTTCCTTTGCTACAAACCAGTATTTACGATTATGCCATTGGACAAACTTATTTTTTTCTATGTTTTATGTAGTCACAAAATTTTGTTTGAGAGATTTATTTCTTCTTGTCAAAGGTTTACTTAAATTTGAAAATTTTGCTTAAACAATTTTGTCACGTTTTAACAAGAGAAATAACCTGTAATAATTCTAATCATTCATGTTATTACTAGACTAACTCTTATAATTTTGTAATTACTAGAATATTACATCTATCAAGCAAATGTACACAAAACACGCTGTCTAATATTTTTTTTAATAGAACTTCTCTTTTTCTCAATATCGGAGAAAACATATGCTTCATCTCAATCATATTCTGATTCACCTATATAACCCTAAATTGCCGTCCTCTTCGTCACGTCCACCTCTGCCTGCACTTTCTCCGTCATCTCTACCTCAGGTCTGCGATCACCTCCCTCACCTTCTCCAACTACTTTTGTAGTGATTATTAAACCACACAATCATCATTAGAGATCTCTAAATCTCTTTACAAGATAACCTTTGAATATGTAAGTCATGAATCTTTGGTAATCCAAATTTCATTCTTTGTCAGCTAGATCTACTGTTTGGCTACATGTTTAATTTTGTCGTCTGGTTAATTATCTCCTGAAAAACAAAAGTCTTTCAATTTGGGTTTTATTGATTTGACGTTAACAAAGGTTCCTATTTTTTCTTAATAGAGAGCTTAGCTAATGATCATCGTATAGAGTTTTGGTGCAAATATTGAAATTGAATTTTGTTTGAAAAAAGAGAAAAAAAAATGGAATTGAATTTTGTACTTTTGCATAAGCAAAAACTTAACACATGACGTGGGTGAATCGAGAGTCCCCGAGGGAGCCTTATCCGATCAATTACTGTCTTACTTTCTTCATCTGCTCGATGAAGATGTCTTGCTTGGTCTCATTAACTTGCTCGTTCGCCCCCTTCGACACGAGTCTGACTCGGCCAACTCATTTCATCATTATCTCATCTCCTATTGTCAACAAGGTACACAACCACCGGTGCTTTTCTGTTTTTGTAGCTTGGAGTGTGTTTTTGTCTGTATATTGAGCTTCTTGTTCATTAAGGTAAAGCAGTCACCTTTACTTGTTGTCTGTAATTGCTGTTTCGTTCCTGGTTTTGTTGCTTAGTGTGTGTTCTTGTCTGTATGTTGAGCTTATTGCCTTATCTGTACACAACCACTGTGTTCTGTACACAACCACTGTGTGTTGTACACAACCACTCAGTTCTTGTTTGTATGTCGCCCTTGATGTGAATAAAAATGTGGCCTTTCTTGATTTGTGGCTCTGTCTCACATTCTATTTTCATAAACACTTATATGCATCTGCCATTGATGCTCGAGAGTTATTCTCTTCAAAGCTTGTTTCTTTATCTCTTGGGTAACTTAAAGATACATTTTTGATGGATTGTTTAGGAGTCTTGTTGTACAAGCTGTGTGGACTCAAAGATCACTCAGTAAAGCAGAGAAAAGACCCAACAGGGAGTCATGGAAGCAAAGAACAGACACACATGAGACCTTTCCTGCTCAATGTCTTCTTCTACAGGAAGTTCATTCATGCCAAAGTGATGCATAGGCCAACAGGAAAAGTCATTTCAGTTGCCACCACAAATGCAAGAAATATAAGGACTAATATACCGTAGGCTCATAGCTGAGCGTTCAATGGAAGAAGACGTGTATGTTGTGTCTTATAAGCCAAGAAAGGATGAAAGAATTGAAGGGAAGCTAAGGATTGTAATGATACCATTAAGGAACATGGCACTGTTTTTGTTCCTTGATTCTTTGTTGCAAAACATTTGTGTTACCAAGAAAGGTTTGTGTTTTGTTTCCTTAATGTTCATACCCAAACTCGTCCGCTACTTCATCCTTCGAAACCCTAAACTCAGGATAGTTTAAAGTTTTCAAAAAAGAATCATTTATGTATGTACCAAAGTCAGGATTTGGCATTCGATAGATTATCGAGGATAACTGTAAGAGTCTTCTTAAAGCTGTTATCTTCATAGGAAAGAAGAATAAAAAACAAGCTAGGCTTACAGAAACCGTAAGCTCCAACTCGTGTTCCGAGAAATCAACTTCATAATTCTCATATATGATTTTTAGAAAATCCTCATATATGATTTTTAGAAAATCTTCATATCTAGTTTCTTCGGCCGCAAGTAATTTACTATCTTGATCATTATCCACTTCAAATAACCATTTCTTTCTTTCAAATTTTCACTTTCCGCGGACGAAAATAATGTGATCCATATTTCTCCAAGCAACAAAGATTGAAAACAATTGATTAAACCACCATGAAAGGGGACAACTTGATAAAGAAGAAAAGATGACGACAATTACCAAAAATTTATCTAATTATGATTGTAATTAACCTAAAAATAAACCATATGCGAAAATAATATAAACCGGATCGAAATTGAACATTAAACTAAGTGTTGTTTACATAAACCCATATTTCCGTCAACAAATCTGCCACAACATAAATTAAAAAATCTGCGACCACATAAAAAAAAATCTACCAAATATTTTAAGTCGGTTATATAACTCTGCCATAAGAAAACAAGTCGAACGTAAGAAAATAAATCGGTTGATAAGAAAATAAGTTGACCACAAAAATCTATCATTTATAACAAATCTGCTACCTCATTCGCCAGACATATTATTAAAATCTGTTTTATATTCAAATCAGACAATTAACTCTGCCGTGGAAACAAATCTGACGTTTCTACGAAAGTCTGACACCACTTTAACGGTAGATTTTTTTTTCTAATTAGTTTTATAAACCGACTTATTACTCGATAGATTTATTTTTTAAAAAATAAATATGCCGCCGACAAATGCTAAGGGTACTTTTTATCATGATAGTAATTTTTTTTTGTTATAACCCATGTTCGAAAACGCGGCCGGAGCGGCCGATTACTCCCCGGAAAAACGCTCGGCGGAGCCTCGCCGCCGCGATTTTGGTATAATCGCTTGGAAAAAAAAGTTTAGATTATGGTGATTTTGTGATCGAAATCAGTATAATTATTGTGTAGAAGTTGTTAGAACAAGAGAAACTGAGTTTAATTGAACCAAATAACTTTAAAATGGTGATTTATGTTGAAAAGGTGAAAAACGGCTGCAAAATTAGGTCTGAGTAAAGGGGATCACGAGGAAGAAGATGATAGGAGAAATTATGATTTTACCCCTACATTAATAAGAAACAAAAAAACCTGCATTACTGGGCTTTGAAGCCGGGTCTGGACGTTTAGGAAGGTTAGATTAACCACTGGACCACAACAAACTTATTGTCTCATACGATATACAAGGATATTAAACGTATATGCTCTGTATAATAATTAAAAACTTAAATAATTTATAAAACTTACGCCCCGCGTACTCCCCGATTTTTTCCCGCCTTTCTAATTACTCGCTAGGCCCGAGTGTGCCGCACGTATAACGCTTAGCGAGTTTTCGAACATGGGTTATAACTATGAGCAAGAGCAATTCTGACCAGAAAAATATTCTAATAATTTTAAAAAAATATGAATCATTCTAGTAATAACACAATAAATTTGTGTTATTTTAGTAAACTTCCTTTTTACAACAATGTTTTTTAATAATAACAGATTTAATGATTACTCGACATATTTAGTTTCTGGCCACATATTTATTTAATTTTGATAGATTTATACATCATTCATAGATTTATTTTATATGTTCATACATTTACTTTAATTATGTTTCTATAGATTTTTTTTTTCTTTTTGACACAGATTTACTTCATGTTGACAGATTTAATTACGACACAAAATATTGATATAATTTTTCCTAAAATTAGCACATTAAAAAGGTAGAAAATAGATTTTACAATTTAGAAAAACAGAAAACATAAACAAAGTTTCCTTCACTTTAGAGATTAAATCCATGATTATTTACTCAAATAAATTTGGAGTATATGTTAAAGACTTGCTTTATTGGAGTTTAGAAAAATAGAGAACAAGAGAAAAATTACAAGGAAAATTGATGTGTGTGTGTGGGG
>NC_027752.1:23600820-23621497 GCF_000695525.1 Brassica oleracea var. oleracea
TTTTATTATCCTTATTCGGATCATGGGGTTCCTATATATCTGATATCGTTCTAAAAATTATAATATCCGGATCCCGATTTAGATCCTTAAAATAAATATTTTTAAAAATATATATATACAATAATTAAAAAATCAAAATGTATATAATGTTTTCATTATTTCTATTTATACTATTAAAAATTTATATAAATTTTATATATACTATTATAAAATTAAAATATAATAGATAAAATTAATTTTATATATAGATATTACTATTTTTGAAATAATTATCAATAAATATTACGGATCCGGATATACGGACTTAAAAATCAAGATATCCGGATCTGGATCCGGTTTTGACGGATCCAACATTTTACTATCCAGATCCGGCCCCTCTAGATATCCAAATTTTTGGAATGGATTCGAATCGGATCTCGAACAGAATACTGATCTCAGATAATAATTTCAGCACTTGACATGATAAATAAAGTTATTAATTTATAAGAGAAAAAAAATCTCTAACTGCTAGGTCACAAGTAATTTTAACTGGATAAAAGGAAAAATAAAATAATTGGCTGATATTAGAAGCCAGACCTTGAACTTAAATATTTTTTACAAAACTTCTAGCATGATTACATGTATACTAACTTATGTAAGCTAATAATATGGACCTTCAAGTAAATATACCATGTGCAAATGCACACTTATGCATAGAACCAGTACTATTAGTGATATAGCCGAGGGATTAAGGCGATTTGCATCACCGAGGGAGACTCGGATTTGGGGCTTCTCTTCAGCAATGGATAGTGGCCGCCAGAAATTACTAGTGATAACAAGGCTTCACACAAAACAACAACAATCAGAGGTTTTGGTGATGAATCGTATAAACCCTAAATTATGTTTTCTTCTTTTGAAAAAAAAAAAGTCATTGGAGATGTATCCGAGAAATAATTTTATTTTTAGAGAAATTAGATCATATATACACAAATTGAAGAAATTAAGAAACCGCCCTATCATTATGCAGAGGGCAGGAACAGGAGAGATGGTGACAATGAGAGAAGGAGCAGGAGACACAGAGACGTCAAGAGTAACAGTGGCAGTGGCGAAATCGAGATTGCATAAACAAGACGATACGGAAAAAATGAGACAGATAACCAAAGCAGAAGAGGCAAAACCATGAGACCAATGGATTGGCGCAACGCTGGAGAGCGAAACCCCGCCGGCTTCGAGGAAGATAAGTCATACAGCTGTCTCGAAAGTCATGTCAGGGAGAAAACATCCTAGGGCTAACTTTAAAATTTTCTACGCAACTAAAAAAAATAATCATAATGTTTGAAAATCTGGTCAAAATCTAGTATTTATTAAAATTTATAATAGCATAATAAAAAGTCTAAAATGCTTGTAACATAATATATAAGAAATCCAGAATAACATATCATTCAAAGTAGTTGGTAGTTATTTGTATGATTAATTTGAAAAAAAAAACTATTAATCTTCTTTTTTATTCATAAAGAATTACTATTTTTCTTAAGACAGCCATTAATCTTTAAGCATATCGCCCTGTCCAATTTCGAGCCCTCCAATACCTGCCATAAGAGGAGTATCTGGGTTTGGGTCTGCCAATAATGAAGTGATGGACAAAAGCACCTGTTTATTCATTTTATAACTCTAAATAACAAAGGTAGTATTTAAATACACAAAATAAATTATTTAATTTATAAATCAAATTTTAAACTTTTCAACTATGAGAGGGGGATCCCAGTTGTCTTTAAGAATGTCAAGGCATATTGATCCTTCAGAACTGATATTTGGATGATAAATCAGAGTTTTAAACGTAAACTAAAAAAGATAAAAAAAGAAACAAAACATATTTGTTTTAGTGCTTAACATTACATATACAACTTCTTAAATTTCAATTTATTTTTATTTTAGTTTATATAACTTTGGGTGCTGAAAAAGGATAATTTTTTAAAAAATTAATGTTGATGCTAAACATGCCACCGGCATATGGAGAACTATATGGACCTTGAATCATCGCATTCCATTTGAACAAATCGTTCGAGTCTCTACCTAAATATGTATCAACAAATAGCAATATTATAATGGAGAAACATAAAATTGTAATTATTGTGGTTCTTAATATAGGAAAGACTTATTAATGAAAGCATATGCACTAGAAAAATAAATGATGCATATGTATTTGTAAGAAAAAAAAATACAATTGTGGTGAACCTAATGTTAACTTCACGCGTATATTATGCAAATATCAAGATAGTGTATAATCTGATCACAAACTATTTCACATGATGTATGCAGTTCAATTTTTATTATCTATTTATTTTCTCTGGCATGTGGCCTTTGTGAATTGTTATGAAAAATACTAACCGATGATGTACAAGGAGTCTTTCGAAGTCATATCCTTGAACTCCTTCTCGATCCGCTGCATCGCCTTTTTCTCTATCGACATCGTTATGATTAATAACAAATGTATTTCCTTTTTCATCAAATGAAACAACAAAGACAATTGTTGTTAGTACTAGTAAATATTTTTTGTAATATATGTGAAGGATAATGTTCAAAAGATATTTGACAAAATTTGAACAAAAAATGGATTGATACCAATTGCTTTCTTGGAAAATGTTAGTATGAATAGTGTTGGATCAAATGAAGGAGCCTTGGGCTTTATAGGTGTTACTTTCAGCCTATGTTACATGGAATCGGAAGCGGGTACGCGGAAGCGGAAGCGTTCGGAAGCGGAAAAGCGAGTTTTTTAAAATATTTAAGAAGGGGGTACGTGTTGGAAGTATATTACACATATATTATTGGGTTATTATATATTAAAATAATATTATATTAACTAAATATTTATTAAGTAGTAAAAACAAGTCCACAATTCAAAAAAAAAAATATATGTATAACTACAAAAATTATAACAGTATATATTTACGTCATATGCAGTACATATATAATTTAAGTATTAAAAAGAGAATAGGGCACCTCAATAAATCAATTCAGTCACAACCAAAACCAAACTGAATAATACAAACAACATTAAATAAAAAGAACAAGTGAATAATAGAGTATAATTGGATTAATATTCACAAAACAGAATAAGATGAAGTTACCTTTGCTTTAAAGTTTAATATATAAGACTTTTGTTCTCAGCTACTTTTTCTTGTTTCTTTATGAATTTAAGTTTTACTTGCTAGGTTTATAGAAAAAAAATTGTTATGTTTGTGGAGGGACCACCGTAAAACTAGCTGATGTTTATAGTATCATCTTCTTCAAACGCCATCTTTTGTAATCACCGTTGTGTTTACAGTACGACCACACTAACGGTTCCGATCTACACCATCAATGCTTTCATCTTAGAATCGTGAGATTCCATCACGCTTCTAGACACTTTAATCTCGGAATCACGATTCCAAGTCGATTCCATGCAATTCCGAATGCTATTCTATTTCCAACTCCACTTCCAGAGCGAGAAGTGCACCACCACTGATGCTTCCTAGCTTTCAGCAAATTGACCTAATAAATGTCTTCATAATTTATAAATCTCATGCCTGCTTAAAGACTATTGATATCATTACTATTAATAAATTAGTCTAGTAATTACATAAGAAATAAGAGTTAATATGAGTAATTTGGTTTAATCTTTACTTATCAATTTATTACTAGATTAACACTAATTTTATTTTTACTACTATTTTGTTTTTGATACCTATTTTGCTCTTACTTTACTTGTTACAAAACAATATTTATGATTCTTCCTATTTTGATACCAATTTTGCACAAACTTATGTTTGACAGATCTATTTCTCTTTGGTCATATATTTACTTAATTTCGACAGTTTTGCTTAAAAACATTTGTCACATTTTGAAAAAAAAATTATTTGATAATAACAGATTTAGTGATGATTTGACAGATTTAATTTCTGGCCACATATTTATTTAATTTTGATATATTTATTCATCATTCATTGATTTAATTTCTTTGTTCATACATTTTACTTCAGTTTGACATATTTAATTAAGTTTCTATAGATTTTTTTTACACAGATATACGTCATGTTGACAGATTTAATTAAAACTTGATAGATTTATTTTTATTTTTGCCAAAAGTTTACTTCACTCTAATAAATTTAATTAAGACCTGATAGATTTATTTGTACGTTGACTATAATTTTACTTAATGCTGAAAAATTGAATTTAGATTCAATAGATTAATTATTGAGCAATTGCGCTCGGTAAGAAAAATAAAATAATTAGCTAACTAGTATACGTCCTTGTAGTCACTGTTCTATTTTCATAATTCCTCTACAGCCCCTATATCTTAGCCACTCATAAAACCTATCACTACACCATAATTTATAGTACACTAGATCAATATAGAAAAAATAAAAATATATGACCTCTCTTTGTGTTCAACACGGAAGATGTAGTTGCACAACCTCTCCCAAAATTTCATTTGCATAACCTATGGTTACATATATAACATCATAATTTTAAATAGATTTATTTTTCATGTTTCCTCTCTCTTTTCTTTGGGTTTAATTAAGATTGTTACTATGAAATGAATTATCTATATTATATAATTTAATTTTACATAATATTATATACTATTTTTAGATTTTGATATTTGGGTTCATAGTTTATATTTGGGTTTATGATTAAGTAATTAGGGTTTAGGGTTTAGTATTTTTAAGTTTTGATATTTGGGTTCATGATTTATATTTGAGTTTATGATTTAGTAATTAGAGTTTAATATTTTAGATTTTGATATTTAGATTTAGAATTTATATTTAGGTTTACGATTTAATAATTGGGGTTTAAGGTTTAGTATTTACAAAGTGTAGATGAGGTGGAAGTCAATATTAACTTCTTCCATACAATCATATACATTCATAATTTCACCAATATGTATTATTTTTTCGTTAAAAAAAAGTACTATGCTATTTATTTTGTTGTATTCTATTTGGATTTATGATTTATATTTGGGCTTTGGGTTTAGTGATTAGTGTTTAGCGTTTTGATAAGTGGGTTTAGAGTTTAAAATTTTAGGTCTTAGAATTTAAATTTAGTGTTTAGGTTTAAAATTTAAATAATAATTGAATCCTATAAGTAGTGTGCACCCTTAATCCATTTATTTTGTTTTTTTGTTGCACTATTTGACAATCTCAGTCACTAACATGCAAAGTCTTAAAAATATGTTCGTATATAACCCTAAGTCAGAGCTTTCAAATCTTATAAATATACAGTAAATTGTATCATGATAGCAACATATATATACATATGCAACTCACGCGCACATCACTATTTCTCAAACAGGTTGGACATACACGAGAGGGATTCAAATGTAATTTACATTCTCTCTCCTTCTCTTTCTTACCAGGTATGCAAAGCCAATAAGATAATACATTGTCACCTAATTAACTTATTTTCTATGTATATACAGCTAAATACCCTTAATTATTCTTTTGAGAAAAAATTACTATATTTAATCAAATTTCAATGGTTATACAAAACCGTAATAAACCATTTAAGTCCAAAATAATTGTAACCGTAACCATCTATACAAAAATCAATTTGTATCATGACTATGATTATACTTAAATCGCGTAAATCGGTCATGGCAAAATCAACGGCTAAAATCTTCCGAGAAATATGCCATAGGTAGATATGAGCTGGAAATGTCGAAGAAACTACATTGCATAAGCCAAGCCTACTTAAATAAGGATTTGAGAACAAAAATCCGTGTATTTCATATTGTGCAAAAAATGAAAAAGTTTATATCCAAACACGAAAAGATCGAAAAAACGTTCTTGCAGAAGGTTTTTGCGATAAAACAATGTTCCACAAGAAAAAAATTGGAACTTTTCAGTGGAAAAACCTTATAGGAAATTTTGTAAGATAATCTTTCGCTATACAACTTCCGGAGATCTATATGGAAAAACTTACGTAAACAAACCAAGTAGTTTTGGAAGTTCACGTAAGCAACCAACGGAGGCATTAGTAGCAAGAAAAAGGATCTAACCATCTTCAAATCTACCAAATAGCCTCCTAGCTTCTCCAAATCACCCACATAGCCTCTCTCTCTCTCTCTCTCTCTCTCCTCACTCCTTGGCTCCAAATCGCCCACATAGCCTCTCTCTCCTCAATCCTTGGCTCAAATAGCCTCTCTTTCCTCAATCCTTGGCTCAAATCGCCCTCATAGCCTCTCTATCCTCACTTCGTTACTTCTCAAATCACCCAAATAACTCATATGAGTTCTCAAATCACCCACATAGCTCACATAAGTTCTCCAATCACCCACATAGCTCGCATGTGTTCTCAAATCGCCCACATAGGTCACATGAGTTCTCAAATCGCCCACATAGCTCTCATAGATCTCTATGGGGATGATTGAGACTTTCAATGTGTTCTCCTTTGAATCTAGATCAAAATGTCTCTCATTTTGTGTCAATCGGAGTGTCCGTTGAGATTTTACGATTAAAACAACAAGGACTTGTTTTCTCGTAAAAGTTCGAATCGATCGTATATGGCAATCATGGTTAACTTAACACCATTTCTGTATAGATTAAATGATTGGTTTCCAACATTCCATAGGACCAATGATGTGGGAACCAACATCGTATAAGTCCATGATTTCTCCAAAAATAATCGTAAAAACTTTTAGGTGAAAACGGCCCGAGAAGGTCTAAAACGCGACGAAAGCCAACTTATGATTCGAGACAGGAATAGGCCCAGAGAATAATGAAGGTTTATTAGATTTTGGTAGGAAAAATAAATGGAAAAGAAGATAGATGCAAAACTTCCAAAATTAACATGAAGGTTGAGAAGATAAGGAAAACTCCTGCAAAGATAAACTCGAATCGGGGGCAGAAAGGGAAAGATGGCCGACTTTGAAGGCATATATAAGGAGAGCCAAGGCAGGGAGCACAAGGACGATTCTTAGAGTCTTAGAACTCTCTACACTTAGAACTCTTAGGCATTATTTTCGACATGCTTAATTTTCTATGTCTTGCACTTGATTACTAGACGAACTAGCAAAGGCAGTTGGATTGTTTGTTCAAACTTTGTAAACTGAAATATGTTCGGCTTTCCTCGAAAGGGGTACATAGGCAGCCTTTAATAAGGTCCATTCAAAAATCAGTAAAATCTTTTTCGCATCTCTTTCGTGTTTTGTTATCGAGCTGTGACTCAAAATATGGTTAGGGTTTTAATGGCTAGAATTAAAGAGCTCGCTGACAGCTCTTGCGGCCGTAGCTCTTATAACCTATTATAAATTCGCTACACTCTTACGCGGATTCGAAATAAAGATATATCTTCTCTAGATTCCTTTTATTGTCCTTATGAATTTTCCGCATTTATTTGTAATTTGTCGTTAGCCCTCGCAGAGAATTCATATCCTCAAGGAAAATCAAGAATCTATATTTTTCTTAATTTACTAAAATCGACAGTTCGAATTTTGATTTTGTGTCAATCGGAGTGTCCGTTGAGATTTTACGATTAAAACAACAAGGACTTGTTTTCTCGTAAAAGTTCGAATCGATCGTATATGGCAATCATGGTTAACTTAACACCATTTCTGTATAGATTAAATGATTGGTTTCCAACATTCCATAGGACCAATGATGTAGGAACCAACATCGTATAAGTCCATGATTTCTCCAAAAATAATCGTAAAAACTTTTAGGTGTAAACGGCACGAGAAGGTCTAAAACGCGACGAAAGCCAACTTATGATTCGAGACAGGAATAGGCCCAGAGAATAATGAAGGTTTATTAGATTTTGGTAGGAAAAATAAATGGAAAAGAAGATAGATGCAAAACTTCCAAAATTAACATGAAGGTTGAGAAGATAAGGAAAACTCCTGCAAAGATAAACTCGAATCGGGGGCAGAAAGGGAAAGATGGCCGACTTTGAAGGCATATATAAGGAGAGCCAAGGCAAGGAGCACAAGGACGATTCTTAGAGTCTTAGAACTCTCTACACTTAGAACTCTTAGGCATTATTTTCGACATGCTTAATTTTCTATGTCTTGCACTTGATTACTAGACGAACTAGCAAAGGCAGTTCGATCATTTGTTCAAACTTTGTAAACTGAAATATGTTCGGCTTTCCTTGAAAGGGGTACATAGGTAGCCTTTAATAAGGTCCATTCAAAAATCAGTAAAATATTTTTCGCATCTCTTTCGTGTTTTGTTATCGAGCTGCGACTCAAAATATGGTTAGGGTTTTAATGGCTAGAATTAAAGAGCTCGCTGACAGCTCTTGGGGGCGTAGCTCTTATAACCTATTATAAATTCACTACACTCTTACGCGGATTCGAAATAAAGATATATCTTTTCTAGATTTCTTTTATTGTCTTTATGAATTTTCCACATTTATTTGATAATTTGTCGTTAGCCCTCGCAGAGAATTCATATCCTCAAGGAAAATCAAGAATCTATATTTTTCTTAATTTACTAAAATCGACAGTTCGAATTTTGATTCCCACACCGAAAAAACGAGTAGACAACCAGAGAAGAAGAGGAAAACCACGAGAGAAACGGATTGGGGTAACGCCGGCGAGCGGAAACGCTGCTGGCGTCAATGAAGATAAGTCATGCAGCTGTCTCGGAAGTCGTGTCTTGGAGAGTCTTGGAGAAAACATACTAGGGCGAACTCTAAAATTTTCTACACAGCTAAAAAAATAATCATACATATTGAAAACAGAGATCAAAATCGAGTCTTAATTAAAATTTATATTATGTATTTTGAGCATAATAAAAAATCTAAAATGCTTATAACTTTTTATATTATATAAGAAGTCCACAATAACATATCATTCAAAGCTGTTGGTAACTATTTGTATGATTAATTTGAAAAAGGAAAACAGCTATTAATCTTCTTATTTTTATTCATAAAAACTACTACTTTTCTTAAAACAATTATTAATATTTAAGCATGTCGTTCAGTCCATTCTCGAGCTCTCTGATTTAATGTTGTTACTTTTGAAGAGCTCTCCAATTTCTCCCACCAGAGGATCATCTGGGTTTGGGTCCGCCAATAATGAAGTCATGGATAAAAGAACCTGTTTATTCATTTATTTACTCTAAATAACAAAGGCAGTACTTAAATACACGAAATAAATTATTTAATTTATGAATCAAATTTTAAACCTTTTCAACCGTAAGAGGGGGAGACCACTTGTCTTTAAGAATGTTAAGGCATATGGATCCTTCGGAATTGATATTTGGATGATAAATCTGAGTTTTGAACGTAAACTGGAAAAGATAAAAAATGAAACACATAAAATATTTTTGTTTTAGTACTTACACGCTACATACAAGAACCACTTAAATTTAAATTTAATTGTATTTTAGTTGACATAACCTTGGGTGCTGTAAAAGGATAATTTTTAGGAAATTTAATGTCGATGCTAAACATGCCACCGGCGTATGGAGTAACTTCTGGACCTTGAATCATCGCATTCCATTTGAACAAATTGTTCGAGTCTCTACCTAAATATGTATCAACAAAGATCACTATTAGAGTGGAGACACATAAAACTGTAATTATTGTGGTTTTTAATATAAAGAAGACATATTAAAGTCGCTATAGGCACTAGCAACACAAATTATGCATATTTATTTGTAAGAAAAAAAATACAGTTGTGGTGAACCTAATGTTAACTTCTGGTTTATATTATTTAAATATCAAGAAATTATATGAACCGATGGCAAACTATTACACGTGATGTATGCAGTTTAAGTTTTTTTATTTTATACATATATATTTTTGATGGCATGTGACCTTTGTGAATTGTTATGAAAAAATACTAACCGATGCTGTACAAGGAGTCTTTCGAAGTCATATCCTTGAACTCCTTTTCGATCCGCTGCATCGCCTTTTTCTCTATCGACATCGTTATGATTAGTCACAAATGTCTTTACTTTTTTCATAAATGAAAAAACAAAGACAACTGTTGTTAGTACTTGTACATTTTTGTTGTAATGGACAATGTTCTAAAGATATTTGAACAATTTGAACAAAAAATGGATTGCTAATTGCTTACTTGGAAGATGTTAGTATGAATTTTGTTGGAATCAAATGAAGGAGCCTCAGGCTTTATAGGTTTCACTTTAAAAAAAAAAATACCAAATAAATGTCTTCATAATTTAGAAATCTCATGCCAAGTTAAAAAAAAATACCAAATAAATGTCTTCATAATTAAGGTATTTGGATCCTTATCCAGCGGGTCCGTCTTTTTATTATCTTTATTCGGATCTGGTGTTCCCGGATATCCGGGTATTTGATATCCTTCTAAAAATTATAATATCCAGCAGATATCCGGAACCCGATTTAGATCCTTAAAATTAATAAAGATAGAATTAAAATATAAACAATAATTAAAAATAAAATAAAAAATGTATATATTTAAAAGAATCCTAGAACCCTAAGAATGAAACCTCCTTACTCTCTCTCTCATCTCTCTCTCTCAGTCAAGAATTGCCATTGAAGAGGTCTTGAAGCTGTCTCGTCGTCAACCCATTCTCAGTCTGGTTTTATAAAGGGAGATTAACTCTATATGCCCCTCCCTCTCTTGAAAAATTGAGTTGATTACATTCAGGGACACTTTTTGACTTTCTTTTACACCTATAGATACTGCTTACATGTGATACACTTTATTGTGGGCCAGCGATAGATTGTGGACAATTTTACCTTTAATGAAAATGGCAATTGTGGACATTCAAGTGATGTGTGAACGTTTGTTGTGTGGATGGAAACTCTTCTTTGTGGATAGAAACTATAGTTTGACGAAGGTTGTGTTTTGGAGTGGAACTTGTGGATGGCATGAGAAATGTGGACGTGGTCATAACTATATACATGTTATAAAAAAATTCAATAAACAAAACACAAGTTGCATAATAGATTGGACCAATATTTGGGTTATGTGTGATATGCAACTAAAAAATAACAATTTATACTGTAAAGTCAAAAAGAGGAAACAAAAAATGTTACATATAGGACAACAAAAGAGGTCTTTGTATGCAAATTTATATATCTGAGAAGCTTCTAATATAACCATGACATACTTCCTATTACTGCAACACCAAATGCAATGTTATTAATCGGTCAATTTGTTGTGGACGGCTCACCTGCACCCACTTCACCAAACAAGACATCACTAAAAGTCACCCCACTTGTCCTCGGAGATCCTGTCCACACGGAGCAATACCGCGACGCCCCATCCACATATTACCCATTCCCATATCACGACGCCCCATCACATATTACCCATCCACACACAACCCATCCACGTGTTAACTATCCACACACGCCCATCCACACAAGCCCCATCCACACACCACCTGTGTACACCTCCCAAGTCCACACCACACTACTCCACCATCAAAACTAAAATTGAAACTTCGCAAATCTGGGTTTTGAAATCCACAAAGACACTAAGAAACATGTTAGTTTATCAGAAAACTTTTGTTTTTCCCTTGGATTCACAACTGGATGCAATTAGAACCTCCAAAGAACAACTAAAATCTAGCCAATTCAACAGCAAAAATACTGTTAGAGTAAACACCAAAACACAAATAGAATAATGGAGTAATCAAACGAATTAAGGTGATGAGTTTTACTACTGATGTAGAGCAAATGAGGTTGGATATCTCATGGACTACCAAAAACTCATCATAGGAATCAAACTCCACAGAAAAAAGAAATAAAAACCAAATTGCAGAAAATGACTACAGTTTCCAAAATCGAAAATGGATTAATAAATTAACCTTTTTAATGGCGAGAAGCTCTCCGGAATCAAGATTAACAATATTGAGCAGATCAAGTATCAATGGAGAAGCCACACCTTTTGCTTGAGCCATAACTCTTAATCATAGGCTAATATAGGTCGATTCTTTTCATACAAAAAAAAAGAAGATAAATCATAGAGAACTCAATCAGTTAGGAAGTAATCACCATGAACTTAGCTTAAAAAAGCAGCACAAATATGTAATCTTGGGAGGTAATCAATCAAAGATAAACTCATAGTTTCCTGATAAAATGACAGGGAAATCAAATTCTCTCCAAAATCAGTAGATAACATTTACTTAATATCCAGATAGCCAGGGAAACATCATGAAGACATACTATCAGCCATTTCTTCAACTTCCTGAAGAACTGTAGCGTAAGCTTCATCATCTGAATAAGCTTCAAAGAATACCATTCGCCTCCCATCGTGGATTTGCGCACAAACACAGGAAAGTGTTTCGATAGAAGGAGGATTCAAAGTGAAAGGGACGTTTGGAAGGAGATAAGCCATATGATGGAGAGTCATAGAGTTTTATTCTTGGATATAGATGCTATATTTAATGTGAGAGAGTGAGAGGAGTTGTGAGAGCGGCGTTAATAGCTTGATTAATGTAGAACAGAGACGAAAACTGAAGCAATTACACTTGCATTGATCAAAGTTTGTGAGATACGAAGAGGCACCGTGAATGTTCTCTAGCAGCTTAGTTAAAGACATAATAACACGTGTCAAATTTGGGAATAGTCATAGCTGAGGTGACGCACTCTGGAGCCTTTCTTTTCTACTTTATTAATAAATTGTCAAAATCCAAATAAACGCTGTCCAAATAATATCAATCCCAAATAGGACCATAACCAGATGGATTACCCATGGGACCCAAAAATATAAGTTTTATATTTTTGTTGGACAAATAATTTTTTTTAGGGATTTTACCAAAAATGTAACTTCATAGGTTTGTCAAAAAAAAATATGATTTTACGGTTTGACAAAAAATATGATCTTAATAAATTTTACGGTTTTGGGAAAAAACATAATTTACAAATTTGGCAGAAAACCTTTTTTTTGTTTGGCGAGAAAACGTAATTTTGCGGTTTTGGCGAGAAAACGTGATTTTGCGGTTTTGGCGAGAAAACGTGATTTGCGCTTTTGGTGGGAAACATGATTTTACAAATTTGGCGGGAAAACATTTTTTTGGTTTTGACGAGAAAACATAATTTTGCGGTTTTGGCGGAAAAACGTGATTTTGGGGTTTTGGCGGGAAAACGTGATTTTGCAGTTTTGGTGAGAAAACATGATTTTACAAATTCGGGGAAAATATTTTGTTTTATGGTTTTGGCGGGAAAGCGTGATTTTGCGCTTTTGGTGGAAAACATGATTTTGCGGTTCTGGCGGGATACATAATTTTGCGGTTTTGGCAGAAAAACGTGATTTGCGGTTTTGGCAGCAAAATGTGATATACCCTCAAAATTAGAAACCCTAGATTCTTGTGTTTATTGGACTGTCCATGTCCAAATGGGTTAAGTCCATCTGATTTGGGTTTAAGGACTGCCCATGTCCAAATGGGTTATGTCCATCTAACTTTAATATTCGAATATACTATGGTAAGACCATTTGGGTTTAGTCTTGGCTAGCCCATGGTCACTAAGCCTATTTGACATCCCTAGTGGCAGGTGCTCTAATAGAACATGGGTGGTGGTGGTTAAGTGGTTTTCGTAGCCGACACCTTATTATCACTCTCCTTAAAGATTGTCTTCTTGATTCAACAGCTATCATATCCTTTGAAGTAAATAATTTGTACCTTTGGCAGTTGGAAGAAAATGTACCAACTGATAGATTCTTAACAAATGACATTTGGGACTACCTAAATCTCCATCAGCCTCCTTGTCTATTGGTACTCTCAAGTTTGGTTTCAGGAAAGAATATCGAAGCATGCTTTTATTACCTATGTATAATGTGGGGCATAGGTTAACATTATTAAAAAGTTTACATTTGAAAACATATAATTAGAAATTATAAAAAAATTATTTATTCTTAATTTTTATTGTTTTATTACTTTTATATATAAAGCAAAGGGTAAAATCGTCTTTTGCATTTTTCATGAAATTTGTTTGGTCATTTTTCTCTTTGAATGCTCTTTTTGTGACAAAAGCTTTAAAATTTCTATTTTAAAAAAAATTGTCCAATTTTTTATGTATCACTATTATTTTCTTTTTTATTTGAAAGAAAAAATAAATAATAATTCTATATGATTTAGAAAATAAATAAATTATAGATTTACTTTACAAAAATAATGATAGAAAATAGGTAATACAAATTCATGAAAATCTATACTAATCCAAAAAGTTATGATCAAATTTCATCAGTGAATGCACATAAATTTTCATAATCCATGTAACTTTTAAAATTTATCAACTCTTAAAATTCACAAACTCTACACAAATTCATCTCCCAATAACTTCCCCTTAGTATTTACTCTTGTGGTGTTATCAAATTCTTTTGTTAGTTGCCAAACACCTCTTTCCTTTTTTATTCGAACTGAAGTTGACTTAGAAGGTAATCTACTCAGTCTCTAATGGAAGCTATTTATAATCGAGTGATTTACACTCAGTGACAGTTTTTGACTTTTTATTAAACATTAAGACAGTTGCTGCTGCCAAGGTAGTTTTCTTAAGTATTTTATTTTCTTCCCCTCAACTAGTCCTAACCAATAAAGTGTCTAGTTATCCTGTATTTTTTTTTTGTTTTACAATTCATAAAAATAGGAGACACGGGAAACCATCAAAAGCAGTTAACCTTTATTTTGTTTCGTGTCTTCTGCTTTATTAAGCTGTGCACGATAAAGTAAAATCAATTCCTACAAAAAAATTATAAAAAGTTTGATTTTATCTTTGACTGTGATGAAGAAATTGGAAGATTATGACGACTAAATTCAGATAGCTGTCTCATCTGTCGTCTCCTCCACATCAAGCTGATGCAAACCGCAAGGTCCATTCCGACAGAGAATTGCCGCAATTCGTCTCAAGGTCAGGTCGTCTTCTTCTCGTTGTGGTCGTCATGCTCTGAGCCGGAGTTGGGGCCGCCGGAATCGTCGTTGCTTCAGTCGTAATTCGTAGAGAAAGCTTGATAAGAGCAACAATGGTCAATTTTTGACTATTTGCACATTTGGTCCACAACCTCTTGTGTGTTCTCCAATTTGTCTCAAACTTCCTATATATATAAGTTTCTTCACAAATTTGCCCAAACACTTTTCAGTTGTGCAATCTAGACCAGCAAATATTCTGCTTTGCAACATTGGTCATTGATGTTTTGTTTAATTTCGTTTCTACCCCAGATGTTTTTGATTTAAAAATAAACCATTTTGATTTGGTCTCAAATTTCTAAATGTGCACTTTAGCCTCTATTATTTCCAAATAAACATACAAATGCAAGATATATATATAATTATGCATCTTAAAATGATTAAAATGAAATGCTAAATACCAATTAAAATCTATAATATACTAATGAGGTATGAATCATTTCTTGTGTATGTTATTGTAATGATATTTGTATTTAGTAATATGTACATGACATTATGTACACAAAATATCATTATCCACATGTACAACGATTCATAAGTATACCAGTCAATTTGAACAATAATTCACATGTACATACTGTAAAAATTATCTTTGTAGATAAAGACGGGATGCGTGGTTTACATGAATGAAAGGGGTGATATTGTTTTTTCTTGCATTGTATCTGTTATGTGTATAATCATTGTTGTGTACATAATTTTGTTCATTAAAAATCATGTTTTCTATTCTTTAATTTATACAAAACGCATAAAAAGATGAAACTGTAAATTTAAAAGACATTGATGTGTACATGGTCCGATTTATTTTTTTCATGTACACGAATTTTTAACTATCCACATGTAAAATTATTTACATGTACATCAATTAACTTGTAAAATAATACATTGCCACCATATAATCTTTTCGATTTATTTGCAAGGATTCAAATGTACACCTTATATGTTGGATACATTTGCAAATTGCAGTATTTTCACGGTAAAAATTGTCATGGTGTACATATATTTTTAAAACGTCACATGTACACGGGATTATACATTACACAAATAAAGATAAATGATTTGAATGGTTATGATTATTCTGTTTTATTTAATTTAGATTATTTTAGACACTGCATTCGGTTGATTTAATATCTTAAGATAAAACTGTAAATTTAAAAGCCATTGGGTGTGGACATTATACCATGTACATAACTTGTTTTTCATGTACACAATTTTTTTATTATCCACATGTACATCAATTAACTTGTAAAATAATACATAGCCACCATATAATATTTTAGATTTATTTGCAAGGATTCAAATGTACACCTTATAAGTTGGATACATTTGCAAATTGCAGTATTTGCACGGTAAAAACCGTCCTGGTGTACACATATTTTTAAAACGTCACAGTTCGTCATGAGAGGAGCTCAATCAAAGCAGAGGATTGTGGCAAGAGAAGGTTCGGTTGGTGAGAGAAGGTCCTAGTGGTATGATAAGATCGTGTCGACAACCTTAAATTGTTGAGAATAAAGAAGTCTATGGCGGATTGGAGCTTTTCTTAGCCGTGTGTATTACGTTAGAGAGATGTTAAACCTCCGTGGATGACGACGGATTGAGCCATGGATCTATGTCTCTTCAAGCTTGCAACAGTGGATCTTTTTCTCTCCGAGCTTGAAATTTACAAAAGAGATGAGCTTTAAGCTGATGTGGTTTACATATCCATCGTTGTCCTCAAAGTCCTTGTCGTCTACGCCATCGTCGACACCGTCATAGTCTCTGTCACCGTCATCACCTCCGTCCCTGTCGTCGTCACCGTCATCTTCGTTCATTTACCCCTCTGTCGTTCTCTTCTTTGTCTCTGTGTCGTGTCGTTAATGAAATCTGGATCATTGGTATTGACTTTAGATCAATAAATCTAACGGTTAAAATTAGAGGTAGATATGTGTCAAATCATGTTTGATCTAGTTAATAAAATAATTTTTTTTCTTTTCCAAGTTACGTTAAATAGAAACTAATTTAGTTAGAAAGGAAATAACGAAAATGGGCTTAGTTTACATAAAGTGTCATAGGAGTGGAAACTGACCTAGTGTGTAATTAAAAACTAGAAACTGTCTTTGAATGTAATATTTTCTTTATAAACATCAAAACATTTAATTATAAAGAAAACAGAGACAACTCCAATGGCTTTGGATAAGGGTTTCAATAAAAACCATTTTAAAAAAAAAAAAATTTGATAAACACCAATTTCATATAGTTAGGAGATAAAATAAGTTAGAAACCTTTTTGTATTCAAGAAAAAGAAGAAGGAAGAAACCTATTTAATATCAGATTAAGTTACTGCTTTGACGATTCTAAAAAATATATATATATATATATATATATATATATATATATATATATATATGCATTTTGTTTTTGAAATGATTAAAGCTTAGAGAGCTACTGCCTCCCCTAAATCACTACAAAGATATTTTTCTATCCAAGATGATCATGTTTTGAGATGGACTCACATTCTCAAAGAAACTATAAGTGGGGCTCATTGGATTAGGGATTTCATCAAATTTTAGGATTTCGTCAAATTTTTGGATTTTGCCACATCTTCTCTTATTGGATTAGGTATTTATAAAAAGTTCTACAAATCCTCCCTTATTGAATGTAGCATTTATAAATACCCTACCAAATCACCTCTTATTGTAAAATATGGATTTCATCAATGAGATTCATGAGAAATTATTTTAGATTATTGAAAACTATGATTTACTCTTCAAATCCAATAAAAAGAATACCATCTAAAGAGTTGGAATTTAAGAAAAAACAATAATTTGATTTTTGGGACAAGAGAACGGATCAGAGAGAAGCACTACGGCTCCAACATCATCCGCAAGTCACAGCTCTAGAACAGCTTCCTCTTCTCCATCCCTGGTATCCTCGCTCCCATCTCCGGCGTCACTATCCGCGATCTCGATCGATTCTCTACCAAAACCCCGTCCTCTACGTCAGCTTCCCTCCAGGGTCGACTAAACCTTTTTGGAACGATATTGTATCCGAAGAACAGATACTTGTCTCCGCAATTCTCTAGGTGGCAAAAACGTCTTATGCGATAACTATTTTGATAACATGAAAATCATGGTAGATTGGGACTAAAGAGGAAAACCCTGAAGAAGCCCGTCTTGATTTCCATGAAGAATTGTCTCAGGCAGAGCAGACTGAGTTTGATTTCCGAGGTGTTGCAGGAGCAGTAGCAACAGCAGCTTCGGTTAAGACGGTTGCGACTCCTGAAACTGGTAGCCAACCAACGGAGACAGAGACAGACTCACCTGAAGTTGAAATGGAGGAGCTTTTGTCTGATGATGGAGATTATATGGCTGATAAGATTCAAGTTACACCAGTTCAACAAACTCAGTTTCGACAGTCTCAGAAAATTTCTGGCAAGAAGTTCAAGTTTGCAGAAACTTCTCCAGAAAACTCTTCAGGTCAAAGTGAACTAGTTAAGACAATACATCTGATGAAGAAGATGGAAACCTGTGTTGGAATCTGACTTTCAATAAAAGGTCGTGAGGAACCTCAAGCTGATATTACTATTGCATTCAGCAGGCAAGTTGCTTAATGAACTTCCAGCTAAAAAGGAAAACCCAATCATCAAAGACGGTAGCTCGTTACTCTAGCCAATATATTCAAGAAAGCAGAGCAGAAGACAGCTGGTCCTTCAAAGAAGAAATCATCATCGAAGGCCTAAGTTTTGTACTTTCGAGAAGAAATAGAGGTATGTTGTTTCTTGTGCTGTGAGAATGAACAAATCAAAGTATGATTCTTACACTGAAGAATCTGAGTTCAGTAGAGGAAAGTTGATTATATATATGGTTTGGATCTGTCTAACGATGGATTAAGTGGTGTTATCCCATCAGAATTGGAGTACTCTCAAAACTACGAAGCCATGAATCTATCTCACAATTTCTTGTCGAGCTCTATACCGGATATCTTCTCAAATCTGCTGGACATTGAGACCTTGATCTTTCTTATAACATGTTACATAGAAACATACCTCTTCAGCTAACAAACCTTACTTCTCTTGCGGTATTCAAGTCTCATGAACAATATATCATGTATCATTCTCCAAAGAAGACAATTTAGCACCTTCATCGAGAAAATGTGAAGGAGCACATAACAGAGGAGAAATAGAAGAGTTGGACTTTTGTTTGAACTCTGCAACCTATCAAAGAACGTTTTAATTTTTTTTCACCGTACGCGCAATCGTTACAAGACTATATTTCTTTATAATGTATAGTAATATCATTTGATATATATGTTTTAATATAAACCTAACAATCAGATTACGATTTTGTAGTTTACTGATTTAAGTTTTTGTTAAAAGAAATTTAAAAAGATTTTACCATATCCTACCAAATTATCTTTTTAAATCTCCATCAAAATCTTTGAATTCAACAAAACCCTCCATCAAAATCCTTGAATTCAACAAAACCCTCTAAATCTTAAAATCTTGAAAACCTTCTCAAATCTCTAATTCAATAAGCCTCCTTAAAATTCTTTCACAATATAACACCCACAATGAGTTAGCTACAGTTACCATTTTATTCGTCAAAAACAAAATATGACACCCGACAAAAAAATAAAAATATCGTACCAAAAGAGAAAATATTTAAATACATCTTACATTTGATAAAAATAATTTGCACACACACACATACATATATATATATATATTCTTCTTTTTTTGCATCCATGAATAATCCAGTTAGGTTGAGTATAAAATGGGATTTTAAGAAATCAGTCCAATATAAATCTATTACCAAATAATGACTTCCAAATCCTTCTATGCATGAATATTTTTTCTAAAGTCTTTGAGTCACTCAGATAGACTTTTGTTTTACACATATTGCACTTCAAAATCTGATCGTACGAATTTGAGATTTTCTTGCAAAAAAAATCAAAAATCAAAAATAAAATAAAAGAGAAAATTTTGTACTTGGAAGAAAAAAGGCAATCTTTTAAAGTCGACACATGCTGAGTCTCCAGTGTCTGTGAATAATACTGAAAGATAATTTAAAAAGCAAAAAAAAAAAAAAAAAGATTTAGTTAAGGTTACAACTTACAACAACTATTGGTTAGGTGTTTCTTTGTTAAAAAAAGTCCAGATGACAAGTCATTAGAAGTTAAATTTGAACAAAATTTAAAACAATAACACTACAAGAAAACGTTTCAGTAACAACGAAGATTTACGACGAAAATATTCCCTCGTAAATTTGCAAGGTGTTTACAACGCAATTACGACGAGACCAAAATTCGTCGTAAACTCCATGGAACTTTACGACGCAACTGTTTCGTCGTAAAGTCCATGTAAGTTTACGACGAAAGTACGTGAAAAGCGAAAATAGTCGTAAACGTTACATCGACATTAGAACGAATCATGTTACCGTTATACTTAGGTGAAAACGTGTATTCAATGTGCTTTAACTTACCTAAATTCGTTGTAAAGTCGTTTTAAATATTATGTTAAAACCATGTAAAATTCATGTAAAACATTACTTGTAAAATCGTTGTTATATTTCAACTACCCAACTCGAAAATTTCTCTATATATATGTCATTTCCCACAACTCTCTTCCTCACAACACACAAACGGAAAAAAAAATCAGTAAAAAAAAATTTTCAAAAAAAAATCTAAGAAAAAAATAGCTGGTGGCGGTAGTATTTACGAGTTACGGAGTTGGATGTATTTGCACAAAGATTCCAACGGAAGGGTGACGAACACATTTCTTAACAGGCTAGAGACATTCATGCACCAGGCGGGCTGTACACCGATCACGCAGGAAAGCGGTA
>NC_027752.1:23621760-23622990 GCF_000695525.1 Brassica oleracea var. oleracea
ATTTGCCAGAAGACAACGTGTCTGCTGAATCTTATTATGAGATTCAGAAATTGGTTTATAGTCTTGGGTTGCCTTCGGAGATGATTGATGTTTGCATCGACAACTGCATGATATACTGGAAGGAAGATGACAAGTTAGAAGAGTGTCGATTCTGCAAAAAACCACGATTCAAACCGCAAGGCCGTGGGAGGAATAGGGTACCGTACCAAAGGATGTGGTACCTACCAATTACAGATAGATTGAAAAGATTATATCAATCTGAGAGGACTGCTGCGTCGATGAGGTGGCATGCTGAACATGTCCAGAGAGATAGTGAGGTTGCACATCCATCAGATGCAAGAGCGTGGAAACATTTTAACAAGGTACACGTAGATTTTGCTACAAATATTCGGAATGTCTATCTTGGGTTATGCACCGATGGATTTAGTCCATTTGGAATGTCTGGTAGACAATATTCTTTGTGGCCAGTAATTCTTACGCCGTACAATTTACCGCCGGATATGTGCATGGTATTTAGTCCATTTGGAATGTCTACTAGACAATTTCTATTTTTGACCACATTAATCCCTGGGCCGAAGCATCCAAAACGGTCTCTTGATGTTTTTCTTCAACTGTTGATAGAAGAGCTAGAGCAATTGTGGTCAGAAGGGGTGAGGACGTACGATTGTTCCTTGAAAAACAATTTTACGATGCGAGCAATTCTACTGTGGATGATAAGTGATTTCCCTGCTTATGGGATGTTGTCTGGCTGGACAACACATGGAAGATTATCTTGTCCATATTGTCTTGGATCGACGGATGCTTTTCAACTGAAGAATGGTAGGAAGAATTGTTGATTTGATTGTCATAGTCGCTTTCTTCCACTTGCTCATCCGTACAAAAGAAATAATACATTGTTTCGGCACAAAAAATTGTCAGAGACAGTCCTCCTCCGTATCTCACCGGCCAGCAGATCGAAGCGGACATTGATTATTACGGAGCTTAGGAAACAGTTAAGGTTGGAGGAAATTGGCATATACCTGGAAATATGCCTGATGGGTATGGTGTCTCTCACAACTGGCATAAGAAGAGTATATTTTGGGAGCTACCCTATTGGAAGGATCTTCTCTTAAGCCACAATCTGGATGTCATGCATATTGAGAAGAATTTATTTGAGAACATCATGAATACATTACTTAACGTACCTGGGAAGACAAAAGATAACAAAAAGTCAAGGATGGACTTACCTGA
>NC_027752.1:23623180-23626788 GCF_000695525.1 Brassica oleracea var. oleracea
CTTATGCAACGACTGCTTGCATTTGCTTTTGTCGAGCTCCTTCCAGCAAATGTCCATGAAGCACTTGCAGGTAATTATAAATTTATAATATATATACATATGTTATGAAATGTTATTAATATGATTACTTTTGCAATATACATCCTTCAGAGCATTTTTCAGAGATCTTAGCACACGTACGTTCAAGGAAGAAGTCATCGAACAACTTCATCATAACATTCCGATCATTTTGTGCAACCTGGAGAAGATATTTCCTCCTTCATTTTTTGACGTCATGGGGCATCTAGTTGTCCACCTACCGTATGAAGCATTGCTTCGTGGACCTGTTCACAACGGATGGATGTATCCGTATGAGCGACAGATGAAACATTTGAAGGGGAAAGCAAGAAATCTTGCAAAGGTGGAAGGTTCAATAGTTGTGGGGAGTTTGACAGCCGAAACATCTAATTTCACATTATACTACTTTGCTCCAACTGTTCGTACGAGAAAAAGAGTTCCTAGAAGATATGATGATGGTGGAGTACCGACATCATATCCAATTGATGGTGTTCCTGACATTTTCTGCGAAATTGCACGGTTTGGTGGTAAAACGAAAGAAGTATGGTGGTCATGTGAAGAGGATAAACATAGTGCCCACACTTATATTCTGCTCAACTGCGAGGATGCAGTGACCCGTTACTTTGAAAGGTAAATATTTTTGTGAATGTTAATTATATGAATTGCAGTTAATTATGTATGACTTGATTATTTGTTTAATTTGCAGCATGTTTGTATCTCAAGTTGAAGAAGCAATACCAGGAATATCTGCAACTGATGTGGACACACGTAAAGATAAGCACTTTGTCAAGTGGTTAAAATCACAGGTACGTAATATATCTCATACATTGATTAATTAAGTAAGTGTTTTGATACTTCAATATTAATTAAGAAAATCTCCTTTTTGCAGGTTGATTATGATGATCCATATTATCCCGTATGGTTTCACGAATTGGTTCAAGGTCCAGTTGCAAAGGTCACCACATCATCTATATATTTCACACGAGGATTTACCTTTCACACATACGAGTATGGGAGACATCGGGCAACGAGTAACTACGGAATATGTACAGACTTTTACGAGATATTGCAGGAGATTATTGAAGTGGACTTTCCGGGGTTATTGAAGCTAAAATGCGTCCTCTTCAAATGTGAATGGTTCAATCCTGTTGTGAACCGAGGGATTCGGTATAACAAATTTGGTGCTGTGGATGTCAATTATGGGAGAAGATACAACAAATTTGAGCATTTCATTTTTAGATTCACAAGCCGAGCAAGTTAGCTTCCTTCCTTATCCTCGGCTTCGAACTTCCCTGATAAACTGCGTAGCTGCTATCAAAATTACACCTCGTGGACGCATTGTCGCTGGAGAAGAACCGCCCTTGCAAGAAGAAGACGCTATCACTGAAGTTGAGGTACCAGAACAACCAACTGATGAAATCCTTTTGATCGACCCGCAAAACTTTCAATATGAAGATATTCCCGAAGATGCGACAGATGAAGCACGTGAAGACGAGTTTGAGAGAAGCGACGATGATGATTGTAATGATAGTGATGAGAACGAAAACGATTTAGAGTGATGTAATATATGTAACAAATGTTGTATTTCTCTATTGTAACGTATGTTTAGAGAAATATTGTTTTTTTACCATCTTAATGTATGTGTAACAAATGTTGTTTTATATAATTTTTCATCTTTAGTTTTTAAAAATTTATTTGGAGTTTTAGGGTTTAAGTTGGAGAAAGAGTAAGAAGTAGTAAAGAATAAGATATGATGTTAGATGATATGTGACTTTGGGGTTTAGGGATTTCATTCTCGGTGTTTAGGGTTAAGCGTCGTAAAATCCTTGTAAAATTAACACGGGCTTCGTAATTTCGTCGTAAATGGAAAAAGACGGGCCTGGTAAATTCGTCGTAAATGAAAAAACGCGGGTCTGGTAACTTCATCGTAAATGGAAAAGCCTGGTAAACCTATTCAACGTAATTTCGTCGTAAACGGAAAAACACGGGTCTGATAATTTCGTCGTAAATGAAAAAACATAGGCCTGGTAACTTCGTCGTAGATGGAAAAACGCGGGCTTGGTAACGTTTTCGTAATACTACGTCGCGTTTACGACGAATCGTTATCTATATAATGAGACGCCGAGAGCGAGGCTGCCTCGTTCATTCCTCCCAAACTCCTTTGCTCTCCCTCTAAGGTAAACTCTCTTCCCTCTTTTTTTTTTTTAAGTTAGTTTAGGTGATTAATTAGTTAGGTAATTAGTTTAGATGATTAGTTAGGTAATTAGTTTAGGTGATTAGTTAGGTGACGGAATACTAGTTTAGGTGATTAGTTAGGTAACGGGATAATTTTTTAATTATGTCGTAATTGATTAAATTTATTTTAATTTTTTTTAGATGGCTCCTAGGAGGAAATCAGCAGCACCTACTTATGCCCAGTTGTTTTGCGATGGTTCCGGTACATCTTCTTCTGGTCCATCGTCTTCCGATGCAGTTCCAGACTCTCAGCCTTCTCAGAGAGTTGCTTGGAGTCCTCCTCCTCCACCGCAGATGTCTCCACCTCCTCCTCCAGCCCTCCTCATCCGGATTTGTGTGTGCCTTAATATGCCCCATTCGCGAGATATACGGTGGAGGATTTGCTTGCCCAGCCTGGCCGGGAGGGTTTGGATGTTCTAGACCCCGGTAGACCCCGAGGAACTTATTGGTAAGTTATTAATTTTTATTACATTAAACTTTAAATTATTTTTATTTTTAACGGTTACATTGTTTTTTTTTCAGGTTTGAGGCTAACAACCGTGTTAGCCGGAGCGTTTCGAAGACGATTAAGGGTTATTACGGCGGGGCATATCTGAACTGGAGCAAGACACCAAATCACGTTAAGATCACTTTGTTTAAATGTTTTGCGGTAAGATTTTTAAATTTAATTAAATTTTCACTTTTAAATATATATATATATATATATTTTTTAAAAAATATTTATTATTAATTATAATTTCTTCAAAAATTTTGTGTTTCAGCAAAAGTGGCATTGGTCTTTGGGAATCACCGAGAGGGTGAAGGCGGAATTCGTTGCAAAGGCAAAGACAGTCTCCGATTGGAAGGACAAGTGGGAGATCTACGGGTATGAGGGAAAGCCCACTGAGCTCACGAAGGATATGTGGGATGGCCCCATCGCCTATTGGGAGCACCCTTCTTCGATCAAAAAGGCCAATTCGTGCTCGGCTTCTCGAAGAACGAAGGATAAAGATGGTCATTTGCTCATGCTTCACAGAACCGGACAAAAACCTCATGCAGGAATCCGTCTAGATGCTGTAAGTTTTGTTTTAAATATGTATTTTGAAATTTTCAATTAATTTAATTTTTAATATTTAATTTAATTTTTTTTTTGTAGTTAGAGAAGACGGGAAGTCTTACCTTTTCTGTCTGACCTATTCAAGATGACTCATGCCACATCCGACGGAGTTTTTGTGGATCCTGCATCTGAGAAACTCTTCCATGCAGTGGCTACTCGGACTAAAGAACGGGAGACGCAACTAACCCAGCAGTCTCCCGATGGATTACCCGTCACATTG
>NC_027752.1:23626944-23700989 GCF_000695525.1 Brassica oleracea var. oleracea
TCACGCCACATCCGACGGAGTTTTTGTGGACCCTGCATCTGAGAAACTCTTCCAAGCAGTGGCTTCACGGATTGAAGAACGGGAGACGCAACTAACCTAGGAGTCTCCCGATGGATTACCCGTCACATTGTCCACCGAAGACGCCGACAGAATCTTCGAAGAGGTACAACTTAAAATTTTTGTTTACATTATTTTTAATATTTTAACATAATTAACTATATTAATATATGTTTTAATTTTATAGGTGGCTCGTAAAAAGAAGGGACGGATAGTCGGTATAGGCTCTGTTAACGAAGTTGCAAGGGCAACTTCGTCATACACTTCGAAACGGGATGAGGAGACTTCTCAGATGAAAGCTCGAATGGATAGCCAGCAGGTTCGTTTAGACTCTCTTGAGGATTTGCTAGATGTGATGGTCGTGGGAAACCCGGTTATGCAGAGAATGTTGAGTGAGAGACGAACCGCTCTTGGGTTGAACATTAAAATTAAGATTAAATAAACAATTTTGTTTACTTTAAATTATATTTAAGAATAAATATAAGATAGATTTTTATCTATTTTTGGATCAAATATATTAAATAAATTTGTATAAAATTAATTAAAATAAAATTTGTATAATTATCAAAAATTATAAAAAGTATTTCTAAATTTTAGATATATAAATGAAGATAAGAATATTACGATTAAAAATTAATGATTTTTTAAAATATGGAAACATTGATCAGCAATAAAATTATATAATTATAGAAAATATAAATAAATAATATTTCAAAATTTGTAAATTATTAATATATTTCTGTTATTATATTATTTAATATAATATTTGAATAAATTTACTTTAATGATGATGTATAATTTACTACCATATTCTAAATATTTACTAAAGATAAAAATAAACATTAAATGTAATTGTCCATGTCACGTTTTGACATAAGCTATGTCATAATTTCTAGTATGTCATATCACATTTATTTAGTGAAAATGATTGTTCAGAAAACATGTGTCAAAATCATTTTGCAAATAATATCAAAAAGATATTTTATGTGTTTTTTTTTTCAAATTGATCAATCAAAAATATCTTTAATAAAATCTTAAATTTAAAAATTTCTATCGTATATTTAGTAAATAAATATATTCTCAAATATTATTCTTAAATTTATATTATTAAATAACCAAAATTTTATCAAATAAATTATGATAAAATAGTAATCAATCATCCTATAAATTATAATAAAGTAATAATATTATATTGTTACAGATATACTGTTTAAGTTCTTTTACCATTGGAAATGCTAGACCATTGTAGAAAACGATGAAAGAGACAAAGTACTTGATTATAATGTACATGTTAAATCAGCTATACAAGAAAATATCATATGCTTAAAAAATCATATGCTTAAAAAATCATATGCTTAATTATCTGTTTAATTGCTTCTTATGAACAGATAGAGAAAATATCATATGCTTAAATATCTGTTTAAATTGCTGCTGATGTACAGATAGAGAAACAAAATATATTGTTTACAATAGAACCTAATTGTGGCCTTGTCTTTTTGAATGTTATGTACCGATTTTATACAAATAAAAATTAATAGAAAAAAACTTTTTTTTCATATATCCTCTATCATCCCGGATTATTTGAATAGTCGACATTTGTTTCTGCTACTGGCTACCTTAAAAGCTGTTGTACTTGCAATGATATTGTATGACACATCATGTGTCCAATTCGTTTGATAATCTCTCGCATAACTGCACCAACTCAAAAGCGATAAGTTGTTTTAGGTCAATATTGGAAAAATATATATACAAAGAGACCAAATAATAGTTACATGAATTTATTAATACCTGATTATATAGACATGAATCGCCATGTGATTTTCTCAGTTCAACCACATTCAGCAAAGGGATTATCTCGAAAACCTCAGCCGTTACTGATAACCCGCCTTGCCCTTTCCCAGTACTCTCTTCTTGGATTGCTTTTAACTGAAGCAACATCACTTCGCAGCTTTAGAAACCACTAAAAGTCTATACATCATCTCAAGTTTTTTTTTTGGCTAAAATTTGTACATCACCTCAAGTTGCAGTTAAAGAAAAAGCTAGACATTTCAAGTAGTAGATAAGAGCAAAAGGAGATGTCACCATTGTGTGCTTCTTTTGTACACAGAAACCCATCTCCATTAGGACTGTTTTGATTTTGTCCAACACATCTACGACTGGCTTATTTGTCGTGAATCTTATCTGCGTCTCTGACACGTTCTGAACCAGTGCATAAAGATATACACGTTTATTGTGAAGCAAAGAATAGTCTTAATGCATAGCAAACGAAGAAAAGAAGGTATCGTTACCTCTGTCTCAAACAAACCGGAGAGGTCAAGAAACAATGACATTCCGATCAACTGAAAGGCATTGATGACGGTTGGTGAATCAGAGGTCTTCTCTTCTTCATATACCTTAATCATAATAACCAAAGAGACAAGACTCTGATCAAAGCAATGCACTTGGTATAAGAACCAGGATAAGAGGCAACATAGTCTTACATCTTGGATTGAGATTGCATCGTCTTCATCATGGCAATTGGACGAAGTACTGTAGTCATGCTTGAACCAGTCATTGGCCTTAATACCTGCGATTGTTATCCTCGTCATTGGATTTGGATCAAGCATTCTCTTGATCATGGTTTTAGCACCCGGTGATATCCATCTAGGTATTGGGGGGTCCCCTTTGACTATCTGGAATGGCAGTAGCGCTTTTTGTTATGTTTCTTCAAACATAAACTAAACTATAGAAAGAAAAAAAAACAGTACCTTCCGGCAAATAGCCGCCAGGTTTGTATCATCAAAAGGGAGACATCCCGTAAGAATAGCATACAAGATTACTCCACATGACCATATATCCGATGCAGCACCATCATAGCCCTTGTTGACTAAAACCTCAGGAGCGACATAGTTAGGACTTCCACAGGCTGTATGTAGCAACCCATCTTCCTAGAATGTCAAACCCGAAAAATGTTGGGACATATGTACGTTTTTTGCTGATGTATATATGTTCAGGCTATTTGGAAAATACCCTAAAATGCTGAGGCAGAGCACTAAGGCCAAAGTCAGTGATCTTAATGTGACCCTTTGCATCAAGAAGAACATTCTCTAGCTATGTACAGAAAGTGACATTGGCATAAAAAAAATGTGGGACATATTACAGGAAACGTTTTATGTTCTTGATGGGTCAGGAAAACGTGTACACACAACAGACCTTGAGATCCCTGTGGAAAACGCCTTTGTAATGACAATAGTTGAGTCCATCAATTAACTGCTGAAACATTTTTCTTCCTTCTCTCTCCGAAATCTTTCCTTCGCAGACCTAAGAGAAATCGGAGCATGTCTTTAGAAACCAACTTTTTGGCTAACTAACAAAATTGTCACCGTAGCAATACATGAATCTTACAATTCTGTCAAATAAGTCTCCTCCAGTGACATATTCAAGGACCATGTAAATGTTGGTTTTGCTAGCTAAGACCTGCAAGTCGACAATAAATAATTGGCTTATCAATGATATAAAATAGAGAAGCTTAGGTATTTAAAATAAAATTCGAGACCATAAGTTAGAAAAATATCAGAGAAGCTCCCATCTTCAAGCAAAAACATAGACCAAGTCTTTTTTTTTTTTTTTTTTTTTGAACACATCATAGACCAAGTCTATTAATTCAACGTTAAGAACCAACTATTTTGGTTGCTTGCAAGAAAATTAATCTTTAACTCAAATTTATTTGGTCATCAAAATTAGAAGTCATCAAGATACTAAAAGTACAAAAATGATTTAATTATATGTTAAGCGTGGCCTTTATAACAACATTAATGAAAACATTCAGGAGGGGAAGTAGCAAGGTAGGTTCGCCAAACAATAGGAATAAATTATTTCATATTTAATATTTAAAAAAAAACAAAATATTGTGAGTTTATATCATAATTTTAAAATAACAAATTAAAAATAAATAAAAAATCTAGTTGCAAAAATGAAAAAAAAAATTAAATTTTTTTTTAACACCGTCAGCAAAACACTAAACCCTAAACTCTAAATCGTAAACCCTAAACCCTTGAATACATCCTAAACCTTGGGTGAACCATGAACTCTTGGATAAATTCTAAATCCACAAATCAAAAATACTAAACAATAAATCTTAAAAATCTAAAATCAAAGGGTTTAAGAGTTAGGATTAAGTGTTTAGTGTTTTTAAGATTTAGTGTTTATTGCTTTTGATTTAGGGTTTAGGATTTATCCAAAATTTATGGTTTTTCCAAGAGTTTGGGGTTTACCCAAAGATTTAGGATTTAGGATTTATGGTTTATTGTTTTGCTTACAGCGTTAAAAATGTTCTTAAAATTTTTCTTCTTTTTGTAACTAGTATTATTTTTTATTTATATTTTAAAAAGAAAAAAAATCATGATATATATTGAAAATACATAGTTTTCTTTTTTAAAAAATATTGAATATGAAATAAATAACTTCTATTGGTTGGTGAACATACATATCAGGGGTGAATCTACTAATAACGAAGGGGACTTTTGTTCGCAAGTTCTGTTCAAAAGCAACAAATAAAGTTCAATTGCATCAAAAAAACAAACAAAGTTTAATGTCTTTTTGTCAAAACTCTCTAGTTAATAAGAAATAAAATAATAATGGAGGGGCCGAAAATTTGGTCGGTACACCCCATACATTGTTTTCAAATAATACAGAAAACAATTGATATAAATGTTGGATCGAATTGGGATCAGACAATTCTCTCCAATAGCCGTTTTTAAATTTTTGGCACAAAAATAGCTTTAAAAATAATCAAAATAGTCTTTTTTATTTTAAAAATTTTAATATTTATTTTTCATTTTTTTTTAAATTTGAAACCCTATCCCAAAACTCAACTCATTAACTCTAAACCCTGAATCTAGATTAGTTAATCATAGGATAAATATACATTTTTACCCTTTAAAAAACTTATTTTGATCATTTTTTTTCATTAATGACTATTTTTGTGACAAATACTTAAAAAAAGTTATTTTAGAAAAAAATTTATTGAAAGATTTCCTTAAACAGTTTCTAAAATTATTTATACCATCAAAGAGATTCAACCACGAGAATTCAAGATTTCCATAAAAATCCTGCAACAATTACTTCATGAAGTGTTAGTTATTTTTGTGTCAGTAATGAAATTGTAATACGACATTTGAATGTTGATAAGATTTTTGTTTAAACTAACTCTGTGTCTAAATAGAATTTATGGATCTCAACTATATATATTAAAAACTACTTCATGTTATCTGGTAATGTTTGGATTTTTTTTTTGGTTTTTATTGTCTGAATTAAGAATCGTGAACATGATGACATTGTCGATATTAAAAAATGGGACCGACCCCAGAATTGAAATTGTCATCAAATCCATGGCCATTAATGGGGGAAACAATATTTAATTTTTTAAAAATATATAAAAGTTAAGCGTGTCTATTTAACAACGTGAAGAGAAGATTAAGAAATTAGAAAAGAACTAAAATTAAGAAAAAAACAACTAACCAAGATATTTTAGAAAGCAAACAAAATAAAAAGGTTTCACAGGTTTGTTTAATCCCCGTTAATCATCGTCAAAACATTCTCTAATATTTTGACGAACTTATACCCAGATAATAGAATCATGGTTTCCTTAAGCTGTAATAGAGAATCTTTACGTTATCATCTTTTCCGTGACAAAGAACACAATCACAAGTATCCAAGTTTCTCCAGTAAAATGATTGCAAAGTAGTTAATTACCTCATGTAATCTGACAATGTTGGGATGCTTCAACACTTTGAGTGTGCGGATCTCTCTCTTAATCTATCAAAATTGATTTTTGTAAGCCTTGGAATTCACCTTTCAATAATTCTAAAGAAGAAAAGAAGAGATGGAAAATGGAACAACCTGCAAGGAGACGTTAAGACGAGAGATACGAGACTTGTCGATGATTTTGACGGCGAAAGATTGTCCTGAAACAGTATCTCTGGCGAGTTTGACATTCGCAGAGTTTCCTTCACCAAGCGTCCTCCCAAGCTCGTATTTTCCAACACGCATTTCCTTCGTCACCATCCAAGAATCTAAACCAATCGGTCGCTGTACAATTTCTCTCGATAGATTGAGCAAACGAGGATGAGATTGAGCTATGAATCTGTGGATATGTATGAGACTTTGAGGAGAAGAAATAAAAAAACACACGCCACTTCCTTTTTGCTTCCTCCTTCACCCTTCTTCTATGCAATTCTTCTATTGGATTATGTATTCTCTTTTTCTCTCTTGGTAATCCGTGATTAACTAAAAAGGAAACTTCTATAATAATTTCCTTGTAAACAGAATAAATTATTAATGTTGTTGTTTTCTTATTATATGCTGTCTTATCTACTCCACGACCATTCCACTCTGTTCACAAATTCACAATGCAACGTGTAATAATGTTTATAACAATTTTAAAAAAAATACATTTATAACAAATTTTTTATAAAACATATTTTCTCTATAGGACGATTCAAACACCTCACGGATAAAATCGTATTTATTACCACATCATATTATTGTATGCATCAATGCATGACTATTCGTGTTTTATAATAATAATATATGTTTTTATCTAAATAAGCATATGCTCACGACACCATTAACCCTCGAAAAAAGACACCATAATAGCCGATAAGCTGGCATGTAATACTCAAAATCTGTTTTCTGCTATGGTTTATGTTGATTCAGTTTTTTAGGCTAACAGATTTATAATCTGTTTAGGTTACTAGCCTTTTGTTGTAAAAAAATAAGGGGGATTTGCCAAATATGACTCAAAACTTGATTTTAAATACAAAACTGTATCTAAACTTGAATCAAATAGAAAACTAACCTAAAAGTCTTGTGAAATTACAGCAAGCCCCTTCTGACCAAACAAAAAAACAGAACTCAATTTTACGAATATAGCTCTGGAAAATCGTCTGAATCTTATGAGATATTGTAAGTCGTCAAGACGATTTTCAAGTAAGTCTTCTGGTGTAGTTGATCTTAAAAATAATTTATAAAAATTTTAAAAAATATTTTGACAAGTGAAAAATTAAGATCATGTAATTATAAACATTTTCGAGTGATATAAATTAAGATATACTCCCTATGTTTTTTTTTATTGTAAATAGTTTACGTAAAATTTGTTTGTTTCAAAATATAAGTAGTTTTAATAATTTTAAGTAACTTTTACTTTTATTGCGTATAATGTTACCAATCAAACAATATATACTTATTTATGATTAGTTTAACTACACCTAATTTATATTTCAAATGCTACTTTTGGAAAAATTAATAACTTTCTTAATATTTGTGCATTCATCTTAAACTACTTACAATAAAAAACAGAGGGAGTAATAAAATTGAATAGTTTTCAACATAGATGAGGAAAAGTAGTTAGTCATGATATTCTTTACCTTAGGGTTTGACAACATATGTTGTTGTATTGTATGTATTTTTAGGGTTAGATTTTGTAAAGCTTAAATGTTTTTTTGAAAAATTAAAATCTTACCTATATGTGTTTATTTCTGTGTATAGTAAACATATTTTAAGTTTAATTTGATTTTATGAAGTGTTTTGTTAGTTAATTTAGTTTAGGGTCTAGACGGCTAACAAGTAAGTCGTCTGGCGATTAGAAGACTTCTATGAAAGTCTTCTAACTCCAGCTAAAAATATTTTTGTTTCCCGCAAAAAATATTGAAGTCTTCTGGGTGACTTACAAGTAAGTCGTCTAGTAAGTCTTCTGATCGAAAATATTTAACTTATTGAAATTTTTGTCTCCATATATAAAGAAAAATTTACACAGTGTCTCTCCTCCTCTCAAGTGGCTGCAACAAAAATGGTATTTTCCTCATTCTAAATCTGTCTCATCTCTCTCTAATCTCTTTGAACTTATAAACATCCAACTTTATATCAATTTATTGTTTTTGTTTCATGTCTTTCTCACTAATTTATCTTGTTTTGCAGGTTTTTCATCACATGGTTCTCATATTCCAATCATTTAAAGGCAGATCTATTAATTTTAAATATGTATTTTTGTGTGTTCTATAAAGGTAGATCTATCTAATCTTCCAGTCATTTTCTCTGTTTGTAAGCCATTTGAACGTTTTTGGATATGCAGCGTTTTCAGATCTGGATTTGGATATGCAGGTTTTTCTGATTTGGAAGACTTCTGGGCTAGAATACTTTCAGACGACTTCTAGGAAGTCTTACAGACGACTTCCAGGAGGTCTTCTGACGGAGTCTTCTCTGATGTCTCCCTTTCATAATAGATCTGAGTGTTTTGGTAAGTTTTTATGTCTGATTTTTCTTCATTTGGTAACCTCTTGTTTCATAAAGTTCATACTATTTCCCAAATTAAAACTCTCCAAACCCACTATAATCTCTTTGACTTGAAAAGACTAAACTTTATATGAATTTTTCATTTTTGTCTCATGTCTTTCTTACTAATCTATCTTTCTGTTGCATGTTTTTAATCAGATGATTCTCATCTTCCACTTGGATATGTACTTTGTGTGTTCTAGAAAAGTATATCTATCTAATTTTCCATTCATTTTCTCTGTTTTAAAGTCATTTGAACGTTTTTTGATATTATATGCAGGTTATTTCAGATCTGGGTTTGATATACATGTTTTTCAGATCTGGATCAGACTTTAGAAGACCTATGGGAAGTCTTCTCGGAAGTCTTCCAAAATATAATGCGCTAGAAGACTTCCAGAAAGTCTTCCAGACGACTTCAAAGAAGTCGTCCAGACGACTTCCAGGTAGTCTTCTGATGGGGTCTTCTTCCATATCAAGTGGAGTCTAAGCTCACTACAAGAAAACATAAGTTTAACGACGGCGGTTTTCCTCGTGAGTTCGTCGTACAAGAGAGTTTACGAGGAATAAGCGAGGAATCACATTTCGTCGTTATACGTTCATCGTAACACATATTTTCTCGCTAATTCGTCGTAAACTAGCGAGGAAAATATTTCGTCGTAAAGAAGAAAACAAATCGTCATAAAAACCACGTAGATAGTCCACGTAAGAATGTCGCTAGTATTCCTCGTAAATACCACGAAAATGATTCCTCGTAAACGACACGTAAATATCGTGAAAGTATTTCTCGTATAATTGACGTAATTACCATGAAAATATTTCCTCGTAATATTCACGTAAATACCTTGAAATTATTTCCTCGTAAAATACTCGTTTAACATTTCTCATGATTTCCTCGTAAACTTTCAACATAAATAAGTCATAGATTAGCTACGAATCTACTTCGTTGTATTATTTTACATAATTTAAAAATATAATTAAAAAATATTAAAAAATATTTAATTTATTAATAAAATTAAAATTTAAAAAAAAATACGCAAATATTTTATATATAAATATTCTTATACGGAATAATATTCTTATTGCGAAGGAAATGTTTTATGGTTTGCATACTAATAAGTCCTGTCAAAATAAGTTTATGGTAATTAAAACGGATATGAGTAAGGCATATGATCGGATAGAGTGGAATTTTATTGAGGCTCTCATTCACAAAATGGATTTTGATCCTCATTGGATCAAATTAATGCGAAGGTATATATCTTCAGTTCAATATAGAGTACTTCTCAATGGGCAGCCACATGGTCTTATAACCCCTCAGCGGGGATTACGTCAAGGAGATCCATTATCTCCTTACTTATTTATTATGTGTTCTGAGGCTTTAAATTCAAATATAAAAAAGGCAGAACGGATGAAGCAATTAACTGGTATGAAGGTAGCTAGAGCGTGTCCAGCAATTTCTCATCTGCTTTTTGCAGATGATTGTCTGTTCTTTTGTAACTTAATGATATATATTTCGTGCAGTTAGGTATACATTAGTTTAGATTTTCAGGTTATATATACAAAAGATAATTATTCATCATTTTTTATACATAAAAATGGTAGCTGCTATGTAAAGCATTGACCATCATGGCATCATATGGTTAACCATCCAAATTAAACTAATGTATACCTAACTGCACAAAATATATATTATGCATGGGTATCTCGCAACTTAATGATTTTATGTAATTAACATTACGAGGGTGTATACAACCGAGAGTTTTGAGTGATTTGTATTAAAATAAAAAATTCACTGTTATTCAAACATGAACTTTAAAAACTCATTTAAAATCTATTAAGATATCAAATCGTATCTTGTCATATTGTATATTCTGATATTGTATGTACTACATATTGACTTAGTTGTAACATTCCTTATATGTTGGGAAGCTAGGTTATAAAACGTGTAATATATAAACATGTCGATTGACCTCAAAGTAAATACAAGAGAAACATTCACCACTGAGAAATTCTTTTGACAATGTATCAGAGCAGTAATATGATTCTTCTAATCAAATTCTAAAGTTGTTTTCTCTATCAGTACTGCATGATGGGAAGTAACGACGGCAAGAACGATGATTCTGGTATGAGCTATGCGACTAAGACTCAAATCGGAGGGAAGCAGAGTGTTGAGACCTGAGACCCAGAGACTGACCATATCACCCTACGACTTGTCATCAAGTGACAATCCTGGTTCTTTGATATCCCAACCGCTACTTAACAAGACAAACTACAATGAGTGGTCTGGAAATCTTTGTATGGCACTCAAGGCAAGGAAGAAAGTTGGGCTTGTGGACGGGTCTATTCCAAAGCATGGTGATGACTCTGAAGATGTGGAGGATTAGTAGATAAATAACGCGCTGGTGGTGTCCTGGATCAAACTCACAATCGCAGAGATGGTACATTCGAATCTGTCTCATCTAGAGATTACGAGCTATTACTGGGAACATAATCTTCATCGAAATTTGGTGAAGAATTGTCAACGAATTCAAAGAATCAAAGTGAAACTAGCGACCTGTCGACAACAAGGTTTGTCGATAGAAGAATACTACGGAAAGCTGATGCAGTTGTGGACATCCCTGTCTGAATTTAGGCAATCTAAAACCTGCAACTGTCCAGTTGGGATCAATATAGAGAAAGAATGTGAAGAGGATAGGCTTCATGAGTTCTTGCAATGGCTTGACAAGGCATTGTGTGGTTCTGTAAAATCAAGCCTACTTTCTAAAGATCCTTTGCCTACTCTGGATGAAGCTTACATTAATGTGTTGCTTCAGGATGTAGATGTGAAACATACCTCTTGTGTCCGGCACAATAAGAATGACACAATGGCGTACTCAGTCAGAACGTATCAGAATGGAGGGATGACTCGTTCCTTTCCTTGACGAGAAGAACGAGCAAAGATGGTTTGCTCCACTGTGAAAGAAAGGGGCACCTATCTTATGGCTGCTGTCGCACACTCGAGTACCCTGAGTGGTATGGAGATCGACCAAATGCACGTCAGTCTACTGGTCGTGGACATGGAACTGGATAAACACAGGTTAGGAATGATCCACCAAGAGTGAATGTAGTGCATACCTCTGTTCCAGCAGAAGCAATGCAGTCATCAAACGCGATAACAGAGCAAGATCGCGTGGGCATAACTGGGTTGAGTGACAAGCAGTGGCATACACTGGTGAATATGTTGAATGAGAAGAAACCTCAACATCACTGACTGGTATGTTTTTCTTAAACTCTTGGATAGTTGATGAGACTTTCTTATCATGTGGTTTAAGATAAACCACTGGGATACGTGTTTATATACCAAATTGGCGAGTCTAGTAATGGAATAATCATTTTCTTGTATGTTGATGACATGTTGATCTTTGGCACTAGTCCCAGACAAGTAGAGCTTACAAAATTACTATTGTTATTATGTTTGTACTGAAAAAAATAGGGGAGGTGGATGTGATTCTTGAAATTTGAATTACACATGCAAGAAAAGACTATCTTTGACACAATTTCATTATACTGAGAAAGTTTTAAGAAGTTCAATTTGGAGATTGTTCTCCAATGATCACTCCCATGGATACGAATGTGAAGCTTGTGTCTTATACTTGACAACTGATATCACAACTCAAGTACTTAAATGGAACCATAAATTATGGTTTGTCATACGTCAGATTTCCTTCACTGGTACAAGGATAATCAGATGCAAGTTTGGTTACCAACCTAGAAGACCATTTTTTTTTACAAGTGGTTGAGTGTTTTGCTTGGGGAAGTGCCATTTCATGGGTTTTCATGAAGGAGACTTTCATGAAAAAATTAACTATTTAATAAGAATTTGTAGCATTAGCATATGCCGATAAATAGGCATACTGGCTAAGGATTTTATTTTAAGAGATTATGTTGTGGTCAAAATATTAGATCACCAGTTTCCATATATTTTTATAGTGAAGAAATCTTGGTTAAGGTTTATAAACAAGTGTATAATGGTAAGTCGAAACACATGGGCATCAAGTATAGGCAATATGTGAGTTGATCACTCATAGAGTAATTACCATAAAGTTTTTTGGTCTGAAAAATATGTAGCATGTCATTTGACGAAATGATTAACTATAGACTTGGTAGTTGAGTATGTTAAAGGGATGAGTTTAAAGCCCATTCAAAATCTTTAACTGTGAGATATCCAATCACCCTATAATACAACATTAGAGGCTGAATTTAATGTGGATAACCTATATTTAAAGATTGAAGCACATGTTCATATCATCATATATGGTATGTGCTTGAACCTACAAGAAATAATAGGTTGAGATGTTATTTTTAATAGATACTTTGAAAAAATGAATCAGGTGCATGATTTGAAAGTAGTGTGGAAACACATGTGTGCATACATTCATGAATGGATAGGGACACATTGCTTATAATAGTGTTAGGTAAACACGTATAGTAGTGTGGAAACACATGTGTGTATTATCTTCATGTGCCCAAGATGGATTGATGGATTCAATCTGTAGGGCATCCTAATTCTCGGGAATTTTGAATGTTTAATACACTACGATGAAAATTCAATTCTTTGAACATTTTCATTTATGTATGAATTTTATATATGTGTTATTATTTAATGAATCTATGTTTACATTTAAATGGGGGTGGATTGTTGGATATTTAGGTGATACCTTGCAACCATTAAAGTGAAGCATTACAATTGTTTTGATAAATAATTGTAACTATTTGTGATGTGTAAGTATTAGAAATGAACCGTTGAAACCTCTGTTGATAAACCATTTCAACCGTTGATGATTAAAACCTTTGGTAATGAACCATTGGGTCTTTTGACTTCCCATTGCAATTGTTGGTTAATAGTTGTAACTCTTTGCTAACCATTGCAAGTGCTAACCATTACAAACCGTAGTACTCTATATAAGATCAAATGATAACTTATACTAACTGAACAAGAGAAAATTAGAGACTAATTGTTAGTTAGAGAAATAGAGAGATTCATTGTTCAAAGATCATCAAAAATACTTGAAGAAACATATATAAACATTAAACCTCTATTTTTTATTCTTGTATCTTAGAATAGAACAAGAATGAGACTTTGATTGTTTTATCCTACAAAGATATTTTGTGTAACCTAAGGCTTGGAATATGGTCGAAATATTGTTTGAAGAAAGTAACTTTGTGCACGATTCAATAGTTATCTAACTTTTATAGTTCACACACATCGGAGTTGCTAACCCAATTAACCAAAATGGGGTTCATTCTCAAGCATCAGAAATTCATCAAATGCACCTCACCACAAATCCTTTACCGGTTCCGCACGCTCCATTTGATTTTGTCTTCTTGAAAGTAAAAAACGAGAACCTTAAAGCTTTATCAATGTCTGGCACTTGGGAAGTTATTATCAGTCATCACCAAATTCTCAAGTAATGGACTTACTCTGTTTGGTTCAAAGGAAGAGTACCCAAACATGCTTTGAGAGTGTGGTTTGTGGGAGAACTATGTGTTAGAGTGCGTACGGAGTATGTATGAGCATAGAGTAAAGAACATATACTATACTCGTACTCCCATACTTTCAAAATTGTTTTGTCTCGGCATTAAGAAACAAACTCTTATAGCCTTAGGAAGTAAACGACTTAGGGAAGACAATGCCTCATCGAAATCGTCCAACGAAAAATGATAATTTAAGACTCGTCTAAACTGTCTAGCAACTCTTAATGCAGTCGTGCATTTGGACAAACCCTATACGAACATCAGACTAATAACAAAACAGTTAACCAAACCTTAAGTCATAAAACTTATTTGACTTGACGAAATAAGTTGTATAACCAAAATAAATAAAAAAATCAAAAATCAATTTAGATATTTCCAAACAAAAAAGTGTCACTCCCAATTTCCGTAGAGCCAAATGATTTACAGGGAAACATCAAAAAGTTTTGCAAAATTATTTCGCAGAAAAACAAGATCAGCAATGTCTGGAACATCGAGCATAAACAAGAGAAAAACCTTCTCCTCAACAGTGGACCAGATATCATCATCAGTTTATGAAGCCATTTTGCTAATCGATCCCACAAACATCACGAGTAACAAAATTTCATTACATATACTAGGAATGTTTCTCGTAAAACCTGCGATAACTTTCATAGAAACTTAATGAGAGAGACAAAAATACTTTTAGGAAAAATCAGAATCAAAAGAAAATTGTTTCTCGTAAAATCTGCGGTTAAAACACAACCTTTATGTATCTCGACAAAGCTTCTCTACACAGTGTTCATAAAGGCCTAACATTCTCAACTCAAACTCTTTGACCCTTGGACAATTACTCCTTCTGTAAAGCTCAAACCAATTGTGGGTACATCCTTTAGGAAAATTTCAAACTAACATGACTTTAACGCTAACAAAAAAATGGCATGGTCTAACCCACAACATATAGTGCCTCCAACATATGGCTAAACACAGCCCTCAGTCAATCTAAAACACTTCGGCTACAATACATAACCTATATGAAAGGTTTTTTGTAAAACATCTTATGAAACGGTTCTCGTATAACTTATACAAATCGCCTCTCACAAACTAAGAAAATCATCTTTCTTGGATTAGTTACAAGATTTAATTGATATAAATCAAAGGATTTGATTTTCCATTGATTTATAACAAGATAGCCAATTACTACTTCGATAGGAGACGCCATAAGAATTTGAGCGGAAGGAAGAAAATCGACAGAAAAAGGATACCAACAAAAAAAGAGAAGATAACCCAGAGAATAAGAGAAAACGGAAAAACAAAGAATACAAAGTGACCACACTTTGGAGCACGCAAACTAAGAAACAAAATGATTATTAACAACAAAGTGATTCGTATTCCAACAAGAATATATCGACCCCCAAACTGAACATCAATCAATTCTTGTAATTAAACCAAAAAATCAAAATCTCAAACTGGGTTTTCAAATTCATAAACAACTGGTCTCAGATAACACCACCCAAATCGAAAAAAATACCCAACATATCCGACAACTTGAGACACACCGGACTCCAGGGGGCTATTTTTGGAGGCGGTTTTCACCTCACTACTAAAGGCCCGACAAAGAGACAATAAAAAATATCATACTTTTAAACGAATTAATCTTTTTCAGAAAAAAAATTGATGATATGTGAAATGTACTAATCATAGCAGAAAGAATAAGCATTTACAAAAGAATAAATAGCCTAAAGATGAAAAAATACAGGGGAAAAGATGATTGGTAAGAAAAAAATTTTGTTACCAATTGTTGGGGAAAAATACTCCGGTATCATTTCCTCCAGCCTCAAAGCAGGACCCAGACCCTCGGGTCCCCGATAAGGGAACGCTCCAGGTCCCCGCTAGAAGGAACCACGAGTTCGGTCCCTTGAACCGAGCTCCCTTCCAATAAATGGAAAATTTATGATATGGAGAACCTTCCATATTTCTGAATATGGAAAAGTTTAACCTAAGGAAACCGACTCCTAGACGGCTATATAAGGACTACTAAAACTCTAAAGCAAAGGATCGACTCCCCCAAGACTTAGAGACTAGAAATAGACGGCTAGAACTAGGGTTCTTACTGAATACTTTGTAACCTCTCTTGTTCTTGTTTGTCTGATTAATAATACGTCTCTTCAAGCCTGTTCTCGCTAAATCCTCACGAAATACATATAAACTATCAGCTTATCCATCGTTCCGTAGTACTCACAAAGAGCCTACACAAAAATCCCCTAACAGTTTGGCGCTAGAAGGAGGGGAGTAATCTAACTACGTGATGATGGCGATGGATAAACGTAACGAGTTATCCGAAGCCATTCAAAGAGGAATAGAGCCCCAGGGCTTATCCGACAACTTACAAAGTCGAGCAGACGAACTCGTCAAAGCCGAGCCCGTCCCGCCATGCCTACGAGCTAGGACGATCCATGTCATATCTGAAGGACCGGAGGTGTACAACGTGAACCACGCCACTATTCAGGAAAACGCCCCCGTTGTATGGGGCAACTCCGAGAGGGTCAAATTAGAGTATCCCGAAACCAATGAAATAACTATCACCGACGAAGAACGAGAGGGAGTCTTGGTGCCACACCACGATGCCCTCATCATCTCGCTTACTATAGCAAACTGCCTGGTTAAACGAATACCGGTGGATAGCGGCAGCTCCAGTAATATCATCTTCCAGACCGCATACCAAGGTCTGGGGCTGGAGGAGAAAGCCCTAATACGAAAAGCAATCTCCCTTGTCAGATTCAGCAGGGAGGTCAAGGAAACGACAGGGGAGGTTGTCCTCCCTGTCCATGCTGAAGAGGTCAGCCTATCTACTAGGCTCCTGGTAGTCAGCTGTCACTCCCCCTACAACGTGATCTTGGGCCGAGCGTGGATTCATGGAATGGGGGCAGCTCCCTCGACTCTCCATCAGACGATAAAATTTCCCACTCCTTGGGGCGTTCAGGGGATTCGAGGAGATCAGGAGACTAACCACCGCTGCTACCAAGTCACTCTGAAGAAACAAATCGAGGCCGCACCGCCCCCGCAAATCAAGTCCCAAGTTTCGCACACAGAGGAACCAGAAGTCGAGGATATGGATGACGTGCCACTAGTCGAAGGCATTTCAACTCGTAACCTCAAGATCGGCTCCAAGCTCCCCGAGGGATTAAGAAGAAGGCTAGTAGATTTTCTCAGGTCCAATTCCGATTGCTTCGCGTGGTCCCATTCGGACATGTCCGGGATCGACCCCGAGATCATTATGCATCAGCTACAGGTGGATCCCTCTCACCAGCCTACAAGACAGAAGCGAAGAAAGTTCGCTCCAGAAAGAGACATTATAATCAACGAAGAGGTCAGGAACCTATTAGAAGCAAAGTTCATCCGAGAGGTGCAGTACCCAGAGTGGCTAGCCAATGTGGCCGTGGTCAAGAAGAAGAACGGAAAATGGCGGGTCTGCATCGATTTGACAGACCTCAACAAGTCCTGCCGAAAGGACCCTTTCCCTCTGCCGCACATCGATAAGCTTGTCGATGCTACGGCTGGACACCAGCTAATGAGCTTCATGGATGCTTTCTCCGGCTACAACCAAATACTCATGAAGCCTGAAGATCAAGAGAAAACCTCCTTCATGACGTCTCAGGGGATCTACTGCTACAAGGTCATGCCCTTCGGCCTGAAGAACGCATAATCGACATATCATAGGTTGGTAAACATGATGTTCACGGATCAAATAGGACAAACTATGGAGGTCTACATTGACGACATGCTGGTGAAATCCCTAGAGGTGGATGAACATATCTCGCACCTGCAACAGGCCTTTTCTACCCTCCGTAAATACAATATGAAGCTCAACCCAGCTAAATGCTCCTTCGGCGACAGCTCTGGAAAATTCTTAGGGTACATTGTGACCCACCGGGGCATCGAAGCTAATCCAGACCAGATCAGAGCTATCCATTCAATTCCTTCCCCGAGGAGCGTAAAAGAAGTCCAGAAGCTAACTGGCAGAATGGCGGCTTTAAGCAGATTCATCTCCAGGCTCTCTGATAAGTCCCACGCCTTCTTCGAAACCCTCAAGAGGCCAAAGGATTTTGAATGGACCGAGAAGTGCGAATCGGCTCTACAAGAGTTCAAGGATTATCTTACTACTCCCCTTCTCTTATCAAAACCCTTGCTTGGCGAAGTCTTACTACTATACCTCGCTGTCTCAGAGCATGCAGTTAGTGCCGTCTTGGTTTGAGAAGAGGAAACCAAGCAACTGCCAATCTACTATTTGAGCAAAGCCCTCCTAGACGCAGAAACCCGCTACACTCACCTGGAGAAGTTGACCCTGGCCCTAATGGTCGCTGCTCGTAAATTACGACCTTACTTTCAGGCTCATCCGGTGGTGGTGGTCACTTTCTTCCCTATAAAGCTGGTCCTACATAAGCCTGAGGTCTCCGGACGATTGGCAAAGTGGGCAGTAGAGCTGGGAGAATACGACATAATCTTCCGACCCACTAGGGCAATTAAGTCCCAGGCCTTAGCAGACTTCGTGGCCAAATTCTCTCCAGCTTTACTCCCGGCTCTCGAGCAGGAGGTACGCCTTCAGAGTGGAACAAAGGAAGAAGGGGAATGGGTCCTACACGTGGACGGCTCCAGTAACGTTCGAGGAGCAAGAGTAGGAATCGTACTCGCGTCCCCAACAGGGAACACAGCCTCGAGGGCCGTAAGATGCAACTTCAAAGCAACGAACAACGAAAGCGAGTACAAGGCCTTGATCGCTGGGTTATCACTCGCTCACCAGCTGGGCACAGAGAACATCCAAGTTTATAGCGACTCCCAACTGATTATCAACCAGGCACAGGGAGAGTATCAGGCTAAAGACGACAGTATGATCCGATATCTGGTAGTCGCTCAACGACTCATCAAGAAGCTCAAAAGCTGTAAGCTCACTCAGATCCCCAGGGAGCAGAACTCACAAGCTGATGCTCTGGCTAACTTACGATCCGCCCTCAAGACACATACCCAGATAAGCATCCCCCTATTGGTTCTCCAATGGCCAGCCACCCTAGTAGAGCCACAAAACGAAGAGATTTCCGCCATCGAAGAAGAAGACACCTGGATGACTCCCTTGGTCCGATATCTAGAAGACGACATACTTCCAGAAGACCACAACGAGAGCAGGAAAATCAAGAAGAAGGCCGCTAGGTATTGCCTCTCTCAGGGGAAGCTATACCACAGGTCATTCTCTGGCCCATATCTGAGATGTGTTACACTCCTTGAAGCGACCAAGATCCTAGTGGAATTACACGAGGGAGATTGCGGGCTCATTCCAGCGGCAAGAGCCTAGTGCTGAGAGCCAAAAGAGCAGGTTATTACTGGCCCACGATGGCCGACGACGCCAACCAAAAAGATAAACATTGTGACAGATGCCAAAGGCACGCACCTGTCTCCAAACTACCTCCAGAGAACCTCAAATCCATAAGCTCGCCCTGGCCATTCAGGAAATGGGGCATGGATATAGTAGGGAAGTTTCCATGGCGCCGGAGCAAAAGGTCTTCCTCCTGATAGTGACATACTACTTTTCGAAATGGATTGAGGCAGAAGCACTCAGCAGAATAACCGATCTCTAGATCAGAAAGTTCATATGGACAAACATAATCACACGGTCCGGCATTCCAGAAGAAATCGTCACTGACAACGGCCTCAGTTTACGAGCCACAATTTCAAGGAGTTCTGCAAAGACTGGGGCATCAGACTCTCCTTCGCTATGCCACGACACCCCCTGTCTAACGGGCAAGCAGAGTCCACAAATAAAACTGTGGTAAACATGCTGAAGAAGCGCTTGGAGGGTTCCAAGGGAAACTGGGCAGAAGAGCTGCACGGAGTCCTTTGGGCCTATCGGACCACCCCCAAGATAGCAACTCAGGAAACCCCCTACGTGCTGGTATACGGAGCAGAGGCTATAATCCCCACCGAAATGCACGTAAAGACCACAGTCTCGGGGACTACCTCTCAGGAAGAAAACCACGAGCTAATGTCGCTAAGTCTCGATCTACTCGAAGAAAAGAGAGAAACTGCCCGACTGAGAAATTGGTCCTACCAGCCAGAAGTAGCCAAGACCTACAACAAGAAACTGCCCGACTGAGAAATTGGTACTCACCCCTGGATGGGAAGGACCCTACAAGATAATAGAGGTACGGGTAGCAGGGGCATACAGGCTTCAAGATGCCAAAGGTAAAGTACAACCCAATTGCTGGAATGCCCTACACCTTAAAGCTTATCATTTCTAACTAAGATCACTAGATCATATTCTCTATATCCATTTTTTAAGCATTATGTTTTCCTACTCCTATGTATGCTGAAACGTCCTCGGACTAAAAGCTTATATAATAGTTCCGACTATAAAAGAGTAGAAGGAATGCAATAATACTTAAAGGGGCAAACGAGCTGGATCAGGTCCAAGAGACCTTCGATCCTGGCCAACCCTTAATAACAAGTGGTACGACCACGAAAAAACAAAAAGGGTATGAGACATAAGGTAGGAATGGGTCTGCACAAACCTGAGTATGCCGTCAATACTACCTAAAACCCCTGTATAGCCTCAGGCATATCGGGGTCCCAAACAAAAATACCAAAAATATGAAAGTACCTGTATTAAAACGCTACGTGCTAGAATAATATAGGGAACACGAGGTATAATTGCCATTGAGCAAGTGCAAAAGTCCGGGAGCACCACATAATACTCTACTTCTCCAGACATGGAAAGTAGCAAAGTCTGGCACTTGGGTTTTCACCCACACCAGCACCCTCTAAGTCTGATAGTGGCTTTCTGCAGAAAGCATCATGCAGCACGGGAGCTCGATAGTGACCAGCTTCCGAGCGGTGAATGCGAAATCCCAACAGGTACCGGTAGTGGCATCACCTAGGATGGCAGAATACGGTCCCTTAAAATTAAAACTGAGTACCCCCGGGTTATTAAGAACTTTCGGGTCCCCATGCAGTCTCCGGGTCCTGAACAAATTTCTTCAGGGCCTGGAAAAGGTAAACCTCCAGGTTCTTATTAACCCCCGGGCCCGACTACGATCTCAGGATCCAAAGATAAAACCTCTGGGTCCTCAAGAGACCTTCAGGCTAAGTTCTTAATTCTGAACTTACGGGAAAAAAGGAGATAGGGTTTGCAGGAAAATAAATTCATTACCAAAGAACATCGTTCCAAAGAAAAATCAAGAAAGGTAACAAGAAACCATTGTTCAAAAAACAGACTTGACAGAAGGCAACAAACATCGAGAAAGGTGGACTGGCTGAGACTCGAGACTCTGCAGCAGACCTCGAATCTACTTGAGGGCACCCTCTAAAGTGAAGATCCAATCCTTCAGAACCAAGCAGATGTCGACGATGTTCTTCTTCAGGATCCCAGCATTCTGTCCTACCTTCCAGCCATTCCTTCATAAGCTCCCATCTAGCCGAAGCTCTCACCTGCCCAATCAATAAGTCGCGCTGAGCTGCCATGTCTCGCACCCGGTTACGAAGAAGAAACAACTCAGTAAGAAGCCTCTGTCGAATGTCCATCAACAATGAATCTCCAATCACGGTCCTGGAGGGGAGTGGCCTAGTCCTAGCAGCTGGCGGTGTTACCCTAGTCAAACGAGGTGTGGGAGCATAGAAAGGGCGTCTTCTTCGCGCTCCAGCCTCCTGATATTCGTCATAGAGGACAAAAACAGGGAGTCTCGCAATATTCCCTCGGGAGTAAAAAATGAAAAAATTAGACCCTACCAAGACGGGATTCTACTAAAGAAAGGACCAAGACGCAGAGATTTACCCCAAAGACGACTGTGACGCAGGACCGCCTTGCTCATCAGGAAGTGCACTCCACGAAAACATCGAGGAATCGCCAACATCTTTTTCGCCACGGCTTCCCCAAGAAAGGATACCGGACGAGACACATCTGAAAGAAAAATCATTTATCAGCAGACCAGCAACTAACGAAGGAAAAGGCGCCCGAAGCAAGGCTTACCAACGGTACGCCAGAACGTAGGGTAATGGAAGGGTTCCTGGATCTTCACAAACACGTACCGACTGGTCCAGTTGTCTCCAAAGGGGTAACTACCCCAGGTACCTCTCGAAGGCTCTTCAACCAAGGGAGCGCCGTCGCGAGGCTGGAGGTGGTAGAACCCAGGCATGATCGTCAGAGGGGCAAAATAGTAGGAGCATAGAAATTCGTGTACCCCGGTATCAAGGCCATAAAGCTTCCCAAGTACTTGGATCGACATTAAAGTCTTCCAGGATGAAGGAGTAAGTTGAGAAGGACAGAAACCCAAAAACGAAGATACTTCAGCCACAAGCGAAGGGACGATTCCCGAAAAACCTGCTACCAAATACGCCTCAAAAATGGCTATCTCACCTGGCCCCCCATCATGAGCGCGCTCAAACTCCAAAGAACTCCTCATCTGCACCGAAGAATGGATCCCATACTTCCTCCGTATCACCTTCACACCTCCCTCCTGAATTTCAGAACGCAGGCCATCGTCGAGAACGAGGGAACCACGTTGCTTCAAAGGCGCCCTTGGAATCACCTCGCTATCAGTTTCAGAAACTTCTCCGAAAGAAGCAACAGGGGAGGAGAAAGGATCAGTAAACAGGCAGCAAGGTCTCACGCGACCACCCACGAGCGAAGAGGAAGATCAGAGTTCATCTTCTGAAATAAGGGATGAATGAAACTCTACGCATCAGACACCCTAAAAATATGTCTGATTCTTTCCTTTTTGGAGCCAGGAAAAAGGAAATCAGATATTTCTAAATCCCTAGGAGAGTCCTTTACGAAAGAAACGACCGGCCTGGAAAAAGGAAAGGTGCTAAGGGAAGCAATGTTTCTACCTTTTTTCCTCAAAATAAAGGGTCATAGCCTCAAAGATCCCTAGATTCTCCCAGCAAGAATTATCTCCAGCCCCGCTCATGGTTAAGACTTCAGAGCTCCAGCCTCATCGTCTCCAGAAGATAAGAGAAACTACTACTAGACTCCGGTCAAACACGAAGGAACCAATTCTCATCTGGGTTCAGAATGAGTTTTGGCTTGAGTGGAACCCAGGCCAGCAAGACCAGCGGAACGGGGTCCTGCCTAAGGGGAGCCTGCTGAGAATGAGCAACTCCGGTTGACTTGAGTGCACAGGTTATTCCCCGACTTCGATGACGAAATCAAGAAATAAGGGGCAAACTGTTGGGGAAAAATAATCCGGTATCATTTCCTGCAGCCTCCAGGCAGGACCCAGACTCTCGGGTCCCCGATAAGGGAACGCTTCAGGTCCCCACTAGAAGGAACCCCGAGTTCGATCCCTGGAACCGAGCTCCCTTCCAAGAAATGGAAAACTTCTGATAAGGAGAACTTTCCATATTTCCGAATATGTAAGAGTTTAACCTAAGGAAACCGACTCTTAGACGATTTTATAAGGACTACTAAAACCCTAAAACAAATGATCGACTCCCCCAAGGCTTAGAAACTAGAACTACACGGCTAGAACTAGGGTTCTTACTGAATACTTTGTAACCTCTCTTGTTCTTGTTTGTTTGATTAATAATACGTCTCTTCAAGCCTATCCTCTCTAAATCCTCACGAAATACATATAAACTATCAGCTTATCTATTGTTCCGTAGTACTCACAAAGAACCTACACAAAAATCCCCTAGCATCAATCATCAATAAAACATTGTAATATTTTGTCTGTAATCATTGTTTATTGTTTCAATGTTAAAGCGTCACAAAAAAAAATATATCAGAACAAATTAGCATCAGTTTTGTTTTATTTTATTTTACTGATATATTATGTAGAGAAATATTTTAGTATACAAATAAATAAATATTAATACTTAAAACTTAAATTTGTTTCCTCATGCAGTTACTGTCAGTAAATGAGGCAAACAATATGTTTATATGTATTTCATTGACTCCCCCAAAACTTAGAGACTAGAACTAGACGGCTAGAACTAGGGTTCTTACTGAATACTTTGTAACCTCTCTTGTTCTTGTTTGTCTGATTAATAATACGTCTCTTCAAGCCTATTTTCTCTAAATCCTCACGAAATATATATAAACTATCAGCTTATCCATCGTTCTGTAGTACTCACAGAGAGCATACACAAAAACATATTGTTTGCCTCATTTTACCCCAAAAAAAAACATATTGTTTGCCTCATTTTACCCCAAAAAAAAACATATTGTTTGCCTCATTTACTGACAGTAACCAGAGAATTTGTAACCCAGCCAATGAAAAAAAAAAATAAATCTAAATCTACACATTTGTTGCTCACCATGAAATTTGTGAATTTCAGTTACTTGCCAGACCAAAAAAAAAAAAAAGTTAAACCGTAATGGAAACAAAACCAGTTTATCGTTAGAATTTTATTAAAATTGGGTCGCATATGCCCATATCTCGGCCCATTATTTGATCTGAGACTTTTCTTTACTCTTTTAGGGTTTCTTTACTCTTTTAGGGTTTCTTTCCTTCAACTCTTGTCCGCCGCCTGCTTCTCTGCTCTCATTAAAAATTTGTACCGAAGCTATCATCAACCCTCTCTTGCTCCCCCTTATATTGGCAAGATCACAAAACTCGGGTTTTGACCTGTTTATTGCTTCGATCAATGCACTGAAAGTGACTACACCAGGATTTGTTTTTAAGTTTTTGCTCTCATCTATATGATAAAGATGAAAATTAGCCTCTGATGTAGTCACTTTCAATGCGTTGATCATAGCATGTAAAAGAGGTGATACTTTTGTAAGGACGTTGTGTTAATGTTATTTTCTTATCTTTATTGTTTGTCATTAAAAAAGCTTGTTTTACTTAGCTTTAAAACAAGCTTTTTTAAGTGTTAAAAAAAAACGTTTTGGTACTTGTAAACGTAAAAGAAAATTAGTCCAAACATAATACGGCCATTTTTTTGTTTTTCCATGTAACACAATGTTGAACATTGCTGGTTGAGTGAGACCATCATAAATTGCTTGGTAGCCGTCTATATAACAGCTCCGGCAAGAATCTAACTTTCCAAGGGTTTCAGTTTAGGTCACAATCTGCCTTCATAGATTATATTAGTTATATATAACAAACAAAAGAGAATGTTTCATGGATAGCTTGCTGTTTAAGCCATATGCAATTGAGTTGAACAAGCGAATTAGGATGAGCAAAGAAGATGTGTGCAGAACTTTTACCATTGGTGTTTATTGCACGGTCTTGCTACCATTAAGTGCCAGCTGTTCCCACGTCAAGAGCTGAGAGCCAGAAGATCTTACGGCCTGGCACGACAAAATCATGAATACGGTTGCCAAATGCCATGATCCTATTAGAATCAGGAGATATCCCCTTTGATTCAACACCTATGGTTTCAGGAAACAAGACTATGAAACAAAGTACATATGTGGTATTAGCTAAGGCTCTTAAAGGTTAAAGCTCTCTTTCTAAAAACTTGAAAATGTTATCAAGCATAGGGCTTGGTCTTGATCCTGTTTGCTTTCCAGTTTCAATCAGCTTGATACTGTTTTGTTGGATTCAAGAAAGAAAATTAGAAATGGAATGATCTTGTTTTTGTTTGCGCAGGAAGCAACAGAGATCTTGGTTAAGCAACTGGAGCAGTTGTACACAGAGGACAAGCTATTGAGGGAGTTTCTCCCCAATACGGACCTGGGTTTGAATCCCGCTTGCCATTGGGGGGCAAAATTTAACATCCGGGCTCTCCCAACGTCCGGTGACCGAAGCATACTCCAACCGATAATGTAGACTGCTACGAAGCATACTCCAACCGACAATGTAGACTGCTACGGACACTTGTCTAGTCTGGATCCACCTCGGTGGAGGCTAGGATAACACCGGGTTATTCAAAAAAAAAAACAAAGGAGAAGCTATTGAAGAAACAGAGGAAAGAAGAGAAGGCACAAACACATTGCCACATAAAACTGAAAATGATGACTGAATTGAACTCGAAATCATCATCTTCTTCTGAATCGAGTGGCAGTGACTGTGGCAAAGGAAAAGTAGTTGACATGAGTTCTTTTGGAAACAAGGCTAAACCGATTCTTGAGCAGGAACCCTTCCTAATAAGCTCGAAGAAGATGCACATTATTGCAAGAACGCGATGAAGCGTTGAAGCTTCCTCTGCTGCATCCACAGTCTTTCGCTCAATTGTTAATCCTGGACAAACAATGAAGACTTAGAAGCAGTTCCAATTGTATCGGAAGAAAATGCAAGAAGTCAGGAGGGGCTTTGTTGTTGGATGAGTTTCAAAAGGCAATGGCGGGCATGGAAGGATCCGCTGTGGCTTGCAACTGCATAGGGAAGTGTTGAGATGGTTCAAACGTTAGATATGTGAAGGAGACTAATGCTTAGATAACTGATGTGGAAACTATTGTCACAAAATTCTTTGGTCAAGAATGTCTTGATTATGTCTCATTCAAATTCTGTTGTGATAAAGACCTGTAGAGATCAACTTTGACAAAAAGTTATTTTGCAAGGTCATGAACTCTGAGGATCCAAATTGTATGGAAGCCTAAAAGTACTAACGGCTATTTGGTTGCCCAAAAATATTACAAAATGGTCATTTTACCCACACAATCATGCGTTTCTGCAAGCAACAAAAAATGCTGATGGGATCTTGAACATTTTTTACTTTCAGTTTCTGGGAACTTTAGGCGTCGGATGTTCTTCAGTGTCATCATATAATGATCTCTTGCAGCGCTTCAAGAACGGGTCTAGAGTTTGCTGCTTCGAGGGGCTGTTTCTCGGTTTTAGTGGACTGTTCATCACATGACTAGATGAAACCTCCAGAGCATTCTCTTGTCCATCAAGCATCTGTGTTGCAAATCGTTCACAAAGTAATAATAGTCAACGGCATGCTGCAGATAATCATAATTATATCACACCAAGAGATTTTCTCTCCTGGTGAGTTGACATAGAGAACGAGAATACCTGTCCCAGATTCTCCAGCTTGCTCTGAACGACATCCCTGTACAAAAGAGTGAGCAAGTTCAGCGTAATGCACCAAGAACAAACAAACAAAAAATAAAATAAATCATTGAACTATCAACTGTAAATGTTAATGAGAAAGAACCAGATGATGTCGTCAACAGTGTCATTTGCTAGAAGGTAGTGTATGTTAACTGAGGAGACCTGTAGAAATGAAGCAAAAGCCATAGGAAGGGTTTAAAAATGACGCTGCAAACGATCAGTTAGATATATGGGCGTGACTGTGACTCCATTAAACTATTGTTTCATGACTCACTTGACCAATCCTATGTGCACGATCTTCTGCCTGTATCAGGTCACCTGGAGTCCATGCCAACTCCGCAAAGATAACAGTGCTTGCTGCTGTCAAAGTTATCCCAACACCAGCAGCTCGTATTGACAGCTGCAACAAACAAACAATAAATTAAAGGACTAGTAATCTTTACTACAGATTTAAAGGAGTAAGACTTATACATAAAATATAAATTTTGCACCAAAACAAAAAAAAAAAAAGCAAGAAGATTCAATTCTTTACTTGTATTACTTCTCTGTGCTTTTAAAGTATCGTTTTGCAATTAAATTGTTAAAAACAACCTTCAAATGAATAAAATAACAAATTATATGGTTTCAGGAGAATCAACCAAGGATGCATCTCAGGAAAGTCAGCTCTATCCACAAAAGGACAAATTATAATTCCTACTACAGTGGCATGGTGAGAGATGGGTAGGAAATTCATGTTTAACAAATGATGAAAATACTTACCACTGCTGCTTTTATCTCATCGTTCCCCTGAAAGTCTGAAACCAATACTTGTCTAGAGGAGGCAGGGGTACTTCCATCAATCCGGATGCAGCCCACTTTCTTTTTCTGCATTTTTTTTGTAACTCGTTTGAGGAACAGTGGTGGGGGGGTTTTGGGAAAGCTTTGATGAGAATTCAATGCCTTACTTTTAGAAACTGGTGTAATGCTTCAAGCATGGACTGATGATGAGCAAATACTAGAAATTTGCAACCAGCCTGTATCATAGTGCTCAAAGAGAAAGGATAGAACAGATGTCAGACATGTATGAGAAAATTTTCGAAACAGCTTATTGCAAAAAGGCGCTATTACCTCAAGCACAGTTCCTAGATAATCAGTCACTGCTGGGATTTTGGCTTCAGCGGAATCAGTGTAGATCTAAAATATAAAATGAGATGTTAAAGAAACTAGGAAATAACAAGAAGATCCAACGAAACAAAAGAAGAACATATCTTATCAGCTAAAAGTACACCCAGCTGAATCAAGAAGTAGGCCCATTGTTATATAGAAGATGTGAAGAAACAATCTAGAAAAAGCAAATCAATACCTTATTGATAAGTTGCTTCTCTGTAAATTTAAGAGATTTGATGTCATCTTCCGACATGCAATCCTTAATTTTTGCCTTTACAACCTTTAGCTGTAAAAGAGAAAGAAAGGCCATTCTTTTTCTCAAAATCAGTTCCTTCAAGGAGTGTAAAATGCATCGATAGTGAAAACTACACCAATGTTACCTCACGAAACAAAGCATTGATTTGCTTCATGTCTTTCTCGGCTAAATCTAAGAAGACCTATTTACACAAAGATATAAATAAGAACGTGAGAATAAATCAATAGCAAGCAGTAAAAGATCACATCAGATTAGATGCATGGGGACATGAGAGAAAGAGCTACTACTAATAACCTGCTGTCTTCGTTTTGACGGAAGTTCAGACAAGACATCCTTTTTAAGTCTTCGAATCATTACTGTTGCCTTCATCAAATTGTGCAACTCTTCATGATTGCTTGCGCCTTGATATATTCCAAAAACCCCCTGAAATTAAATTGAAACAATATAAAATTTATGATGCACAGTAACTACCCCCTACATGAAACCCTTAGGCAGTTTCTCAATGAGCAGTAACTTACGCCTTTGCAGTATCTGCTACCGTATTCATGAACGTTTCTATATACATCTGGGTATAGAGCTTCCAGCTGACAAGAGATAAAGAATGAAGGGTTTTGTTAGTTGATTCAAATTACATCAAAAATTCAAAGCCTAATAAATGAGAAGGAATGCGACACTAGTAAAACTGGATAGATAACCTGTTTGAATAGCTCTATTGGTCTAGATAAAGCAGGAGTTCCACTCAGTAGGATTGCATATTGAGCTTTCTGAAATTATAGAGAATAAAAAATACCGAGAATATTAACAATGAAGCAAAAGTTTTACAATAGCACCAAAAAGAAACTGATTTTCCATCAGTTAGCAGAACCTAAAACGATGAGTGGATGATATATCAATATTACCTTTATGACTGGAAGGGTAGCAGTTGTCCTCTTTGCTTGAGCGTTTTTAAGAAAATGTGATTCATCTGCTATGACAACCTGAAAAGAAGGATAATTTCATAGTGAAACCCCAAATATATGAGACTAAAACCAAAAAAAAAAAGCTTTATTTGCAAGATACGGCACGCAGAATCCATAAATGCTTTCTTCCCCTCCACTCAAAAACAAAAAACTCACTCCCACGTGCTTGATTAGTAACACTATAAATCAAGATGTCAGGAAGACGGGAACAATCAACCAAAAGTTGCTAATACTATGAAGCAATGTCTAGTTAATTACCTTAAAGTCCAACGCCATCAGGAGTTTGTCCAGTTTGGTGACCACATCGTAAGAGATAATGTTGAAGACACCATCAAGATGGATTGTGCCCTTTGTATTCGAGGAAACTATAGTAAATCCGCACTTGTTTGATCCACCTGGTTGCGGTAAAACTACCTACTAAAAAGGATGACTTAGATGAGAGAGAGAGAGAGAGAGAGCAACATATAAAGAATAGCTATATCCTAGCTACTCAACGTTATACAAACACCAAACCACATACAACTATGTCTGACGGAGGTACATGCAGCCATTGGTGAATCATCTGCAAGAAAGCAACATAGTGAACTTTTAAGTGACATACAGAACGTCAAATAAAATTCAAACAAAGATCATGAGCTTACCGTTGCCCAATGTAAACGTAAGGAAGATGGTGCAATAATCAGAACTGGCCAAGATTCTTGAACGCATGTAGTCACAGCAATTGCCTGCACAGACAATAGGCATCAAAATTGATTTAAAGAATTTACAAGCAGAGTGAATGACAAAAAGATTCTCCAGAATTAGTGTCTTGTTGATTTTTCAAGGAGACATACTTGTGAGGAGGAATATTATGATAAATGTGTTCTAATGTCAAGGATATCTACTAAGCAATTGACAATAGAAATCTTCTCCTATGAATGAGAATAAGACTCTTGTAAAGAAATTAAAGGATATATTGAATAATATGAGAAAGAAAACCACTTGCCTGCAGAGTCTTTCCCAGACCCATTTCATCCGCTAGGAGCACACGCCCTCCGTGCTGCAATATAAACCTTACCAGAAAAGAAGAAACAGAGCACGAGGCAAAGGAAACAGTTATCAGGCAGCAAAACGGCCAGTACGTTACTAATGAGATGATATTAGTGAAGAATCACAGCTAATAAAGAAGACTAAACATAGCTGACATACTCTATGCCATCTCGCTGAAACGGAAGAAGCTTTGGCTCAATGTGGCTTGGTATCTTGTCATACAGATCTAGGGAATCAGAAAAGAGAAAAAGAGTCCAAAACATAAACATATTCTTCAGTAATATAACACAAAACACAAAATGCCAGGCTATGGGATGGTTGACTTACGCCGTAGATCTGGAACTCTTGAGGCAGAAGCTATTGCACGTTGCACAAGAGGATCTAAGTTCTCTACCTGACATTTCAGAAGAAAAACATAAAGCAATGTACCTAAGAGACGCTAGTTGAAGCTGAACTTTCAGGCTGACCTCAACTTTAACGCTGGAAACTTGTCGTAGAATAATTTCTGCTGATGACAATGAAGATTGAGGAAAGATCCATAACCTGGAAGAGAATAAACAAGGCATTACATGCCAAGGACCATTGAAACAAAATGAAGCATGGATAAGAATCCTACCTTTCTTTAGCATTCCAAAGAGCCATAGGGATTTTACGCACAGCATCCACCACCGCCTGGATGATAAGAAACATAAAGTAAGTGTCTCAGGATCAAAACACCTCCACATGAAGACTTGTTCTAACAAAAGTTACCTGGTTATAGGGGAACTTTGCAGCAAGATCTCCACTATGATGCAGCAAAATCTTCACAGGGACCTTAACGCCCTCACCTTTTGGCGCAGAGAGAGAGAGATAAGGCACAAATGAGTAAGAAGAAGAAACAACAGACCATTGCTACTGGAGAATCACTCAACTGACCAGTGTTTGGTTTAGGGGCGAGAGATGAAGGTAAGATTCTGGACCCTTGAGACAAATTAGGAACCTGAGCAAAAGAAAAACACACATTAGGGCTGAACACGAGATTAATCCCCAACGTAAGGACAAGGAAAATTGAGAAAGCGAGAACCTTGTTCTGGTTGATTCTCTCAAGAGCTTCTTTTTCTAGGGCATCCATCTCTTCCATGGTCAAATCAAAGTCATCATCATCCATTTTCGATCCCACCTCCACACTTCTTCGTCTTTCTTCGGCTTTTAATGGCGGATTCACTTCTCGAATATCTTCTTTCCCTCCTCCCTCTCCGTTAAAACGTTTCTAGAAAAGCAAAAAAAAATAAAGAAGACATGTTTGTATCTGAAACGCTACCGTTTCGTGGCTTTAGATGGTGAGAAGGGCAACTGATCAGGCAGAGCAATTACGCCACATCCAGGTCTCACTTAGGTTCGATTCCTGTTATTCGGTTTAAAAAAAACAAAACACTAACCGAGTGAAAACTAAATACGGTTTAATTCGGTTCGATGAAAAATACTGGAAAATGAAAACACCAAGTATTTTCAATTTTTCATGCAAAACAAAAGTCAAGGAAAAGCTTCAGTAGAATTCTGCGTATCCAGACAAAGCTGGAACCATTTACAACAAGATTGAATACATTCAAACTCAAATTATGAGTTATTTTAAGAGACAATTAGCTAGATATACCCAAATGTGATCGATATTAAAAAAATATACATGATTAGACATTAAGGTAAATTACTGTAGTCTTAAGGTTTTCTCTTTTCCAAATTGCCCCTACTGCTTTCTCTGATCTACTTTTTCTATTTCACCTTCATCTGATTCTCTTTTTAGTTCCATTAAATATTTTATACAATTCTCTTCATGAATTAAATCAAATTGATACGGATCTTCGCAACATCTTCCCAATGGCCATCGATTTAACTCATTTCCACACTAATCCTTAATCAATTTTTTTTTCAACTCGTTTCCGCCACCATCGTAACAACTCCGTTAATGTTGAATTTTCCATGTAAAGCTGTAAAATCATGGTCCACAATAAAGCCATATCTTCTGAAATGGTTTCCAATTTCTATACGTTGGATCTTCCTCCCAGTCTATGTTTTTACCATTTTATAACACAAGACACTGACTTATTAATATACTAGGAAGATAACTAAAGTGTTATCGGTTAATAATCATGTTTAAGTGGATTTAAAATCAACCAATTTTCTAAGAAATATGATAACTCAACTAGTGTTATCGGTTAATAAGCATTTTATACTAAGAAGATAAGTCAAGTGTTGCATTAAGAAACCATGCATCGACTAACAAATAATGTATCAAGCAATAAATCATGTAACAGCTAGTTGCAAATATTTTGTAACAACAATAGAACAATTTATCAATTTACCACAAATGTTTCTAACAGGTTATAATTATAAATAGAGTGTTGATAAAATTAGTATTATACACAACTATAAATACTCATATTTTTGTATCAAATCATTATAAGCTAATAAATCACGTATCATGTAACATATAACATATAAGCTAACGAAACAATGTAACAAAAAATAACTCGGTTAATAAACCATGTATCAACTAACCCATAATGTATCAGTTATCGGTAATTATTTACGGTGTGCCTCACACCTTCATCCTATGTTTTTGTCATATTGAGGATAATTGGTGAATCCTAAACGACCATTATTATCTAACCGAGTTTTTAATAGTTAACAAACCATGTATCAGCTAACGACAAGTATTTGTCATATATTTTATAGCAGTTAAACAAACTTGTATCGGCAAATGACAATTATAATGTCACATCTTACCAACTATCATTTGTGGCAATCTATTTGTAACAGCTAACCAAACATGTATCACAAGCGGCAATTCTCAACCATAAACACCAAAATGAAAAATCTGAAATTTCTTAGTCATGATTTACGAACTCGTCTGAGCAGGTGATTCACGAATTCTTCTACGCATGTGATTCACTCTAACATTTCAGATTAAGACCTCACTGAATTTCTAGGAACATGGTAAGATGAGTGATTAGATCTGGAATTGTAGCCTCTCCAACTGATATCATCGCCTTTAATGGGATTGTATCTACACACCACATAATGAGGAGATCATTATTGCGGCGATGTCGAATTTGTAGAATCTATGCAACGATTTCTAAAAATTAATGGAAGAGATGATAAAAAACTCATTGTGATTGGGAAATATTAACAAAACTTAATAATGATTTTGTGGTATTCTAAAATGAAGAAGAAAAAATCACATCAGAATTAGGTGGTGAATAAAGTTTTGAACAAAACAACATAATTTGGATGAAGAACAAAAGAAAAAAAATATAAATGTATAAGAGATGAAGAACGAAGGAGCTGAGAAGAGAGATAGAGGATGGCTAGGAGATGAGTGGTTACAGGGGTAAAATAGGAATGAAAAGTCTAGGTTTAGTGGAAGGGGTAGATTGTTAGTTATGGTAGCGCGTGAGTGTAAACACGCTAATTTCTCTTATTTTAATCAACTTTCGATGATATTTTAATCAAGTGTTGTTGGGTAAACAAGTTTGGAGAATACTCTAAAACCAAACATGTTAGGATTTTGAAGACAAGATACTTTTCAGATTGATGTATTTTAAATGTAACTTTGAAGAAAAAATCATTGTATGCCTGGAAATCAATCTTCTACGAGTTGATCACTAAAAGTATGAGATACATTATTGGAGATGAGTCCTTCATTAACACGTGGTCAGATCCATGGATTCCAGAACATCTTCCTCGTTCTCCAATACCAAGAGATGGAATATTAACTGATGTGAAAGTCAATCAGTTTATTACTACAAATGGTACTGGCTAGGATATTCAAAAGTTAAGAGAGGCGGTGCATGAGGATGACATTGACTGGATTCTGAAAATTAAAATTAGTAGAACGGCTCAACAGGATCTTGTGCGATGGCACTACAACGATGACGGTCTCTATACAGTCAAGTCTGGTTATTGGCTGGGATCTCATTTACCAACACCTCATCCTATTCAGCCAACTTTTGGGAATGTTATTGTCAAACAAAAGATATGGAAGACGAAGTCACCTCCGAAAATACAACATTTCATGTGTAAGCTTCTTTCCCGGTGTTTGGCACTAGGAAATCATTTACGACCCAGACATATCACGAGGGATGATCAGTACCAAAGGTGTGGTCAACATGCTGAAACAGAGAAGCATATATTCTTTGATTGTCAGTATACTCAATGTGTTTGGAGAGCTTCGGGTATCTCTAATAATGTTATAAATAGTCCAACGGCGATCTTTGAAGAAAAGATTAAAGCATGTCTTTTAATATGTTATGCACCTAGATTTGGACACTTTCAAGATTTACCCCTATGGATTCTGTGGAGACTATGGAAAGCTCACAATAATTTGATTTTCCAGCGCAAACAAATTGAGTGGAAAACAACTCTTCAATATGCTCAGCCAGATGCTCAAGAATGGAAATGAAGAACAACTCAAATTGAGATGGCTTCGTTACAATCAGCACAAAGATGTGAGAGACAAAGAAGGAAAAATAGGTGGCAAAGACCATTGAATGGGTGGATTATGTGTAATACTGATGGATCTTTTGTAAGTGATATAATATGGCTAGTGCAGTTGGTTGGGTCTTGCGAGATGAAAAAGGTTGTTATCGAGGTTCAGTTCAAGTAGTTGGTCGTTAGGTTATGAATGCATATGAGAGTGAAATTCAGGCCATTTTAATGGATATTCATCACTGCTGGTTTCTCTGGTATCAGAAGCTACATATGGAAGGAGATAATCAGAAGGTTACTGATGTTCTTAACAACAAGAAGTTGCAATTTAGTGCTTACAATTGGATACGAGAGATTCATTAGTGGGCCCAAAAGTTTACTGAGATCAAATTTACGTGGACAGGAAGAGAAGCTAATAAGGTGGCTGATTGTTTGGCTAAGCTACGATTGCCAGATAATTGTAATTTTCAATTCAACTATTATGTTCGACGTGTATAACTCATCTTCTCCATGAAGATTATGTAACTTCTTTCTAAGTCAATAAAATTGATGTTATAAGAAAAAACATGAACTACTTTCATGCAAAACCAAAATAAAGGAAAAGCTTCAACAAAATTCTGCATATTCAAGACAATGCTGGAACCATTTACAACAATATTGAGGAGAATCCAATGGCAAATTGTGAGTTATTTTAATCGAATTGTGAGTTATTTTAATTGGCCACAATTAATACAAAGATTAACTGTTTAAACTAATCTTACTATAGAAAATAAAGTCAAATCAACACTTTTTTCCATCAGTCTAGCCAAATCATCAAAAGCCCAAAAATGAATGAATGCAGGATTGTATAGACATCACTCAGACAGAATAAAAAAAGGTGTGATCTCTTTCGTTTTAATTTTTTTTTTTTTTGAAAATGGGTATTTAGATCAGTCTATTAACCATACACATATTTGTCTAATCCCTAAGATAGAAACCCCAATAACCATTAAGGAATACATACATACCAATTAGTCTTAGCTTACAAAATCATTTGAAAGATCTTAATTAGCATAAAAATTAAAACCTTTGTTGAATGTCATTATATCAGAAATCAGTCTACTTTTACTCTTGAAAGACTGATTAATGATAGTTTCTTAATAGCGCATGAACTGATGCATTCATCACATACCGGAGAAAATAAGAACAACTTCATTGCTATTAAACTAGACATTGTGAAGGCTTTTGACAAAGTAGAATGGTAATTTATTGATATAGTCATGCAGAAAATAGGTTTCTTTGAAAAATGGTGAGGATGGATTCAGAAATGCATAACATCGGTCACATTTTTGTTTTACTAAGAGTATCTCCAAAAGAAACTTCATTTTTAAGTTGGTAAAACTTCAAATTCGAAGTTTGAGGGTGCTCTCTAAAAGAGCAACTTCGAACTTAGATTTAAATTTTTTACAGTTTAGACTATAATCCTTCTCATTTATAAAAGTTACCAAAAATCATAGCAATAAAATATATACTTAAAAATTATACACATTATTAATTAGTAATAATACATTTTACTATTGTATTACATGCATTTCAAAATAATAACTGAGTTTTTCATTTTTATTTGTAGATTACAAGTTAAAAGTTGTTAAAATCTTGTACTTTCATTAGTTGATGTAATAATTTTATTTTCATATAATTTTATCTTTATGCATGTTCACTTTATAATTTGTATTAAATGTGTTTTGTTTTGTATTTTTCATAAGATGAAAAATTATAAGGACTAAAATGATTATTATAAAAGTTAGTAAGATAATTTGAAAATCAGATAATTGTATAAAGACTTAAAAGTAAAGAACTTCAGACATGAATTTTTGTACGGTAGAAATCCAAGTATGAAGTTTTACTGTACAAATTTGAAATTGCTTTTGGAGCATTAAAAACTTCATTTTTAAAGTTTTGAAGTTGATTTTAGAGATATACTAAATGGAAAACCAGCGGAAATCATCTATCCTCAAAGAGGTTTAAGACAATGTGACCCTATTTCTCTATATCTTTCTCATTTTCACTGAAGAACTCTCGCGTTTAAAAAGTAAGCATTCAGATGAACAATCTTCATGGCTTTAAAGCTTCCAGAAGAGGACCTCCAATATATTATCTGTTTTTTTTTTTGCAAATGATTTCTTGGTATTTTGCAAAGAAAAGGAAAGTGAGTGTCAAACTATGTTTTCTCTCCTAAATATTTACCATCAAGCCTCATGACACCTAGTAAACTATACAGAGTTAATATTACATTCGCTATAGGTACTCCATCCATTCTCCAGTCCATGATAATGAACATGATAGGAATATCAAAGACAGATGCTTTTAGCAAACATTTTGGATGGCCTGAAAAACAGGACATAAGCGGAAAGATACATTTGAATACTTTAATGAGAGAGTGTTGCAGGCTGGGAAGCTGGGTCGATGAGATGGATGGGCGAAGAGTCGATCTTATTGGTAAGGATGAAGACCGGATGGAAAGATGGTGAAGATGGCTGACTTGCTGTTCCTTTTAATTTTAATCCAATCTAACCTGGAAACAATGAAGAAAAATGAGCTTATGAATAATTAAAATAAGAACAGAAACTAAAAAGATAAAAGGATGGAATGATTGATGAATAGTTGTTTGATGAAGGAAGATGGAGAAAAGATGTTGGATAGATGATGATTGACTCTCTCAATCTGTGGGTGCTGATTGACTTTCTCAATCCGTGGGTGCTGATTGACTCTCTCAATCTGTGTCTCAAGGCTTTTGAATCACACAGAGAATCTATGAACCACGAGCTCAGTAGACTTCTAATGCTTCTCACAACTTAAAATCTAAAGAACAATTAAAAGAAAATGCTTTGCATACTATTTTATTGATTGAATTTACAAATGAGATCCTAAGAGAGCTTATATAATTCTCAGACAACTAAAGCCAACGTTCATAATGTAAAAAGAAAGAAAACAAATCAAACGAGAAACAAAATCGGAAAGTAGCCGTTGGAGCCTTTTATGGGATTTTGGCTCCAAGTGAGAAACTTGATTCTTCTTGAACCTGGACGGTTTTAGGGGATAAGAGAGCTTCATGGGAAGTGGGAACCTTATTTATTGTCTGGAATGTGCTGAGTTCATGCTTCAATTGATAGGAAAAGAGCTGTTGGAGCTTTATTGCAAGAGGCTCCAAATAAGGTAAGTGTGGCCATAAATAGATCCTCCTGATCATGTGGGCTTTGGTGCATGGTAAGAACTCTTCAACTCCTACTGAATCACTGGATATACTTCTCAGATGCTAATAAACCTCTCCTGGTCGCCATTTTTTAGTTTGACTAAGATTGAACCGGTGAGACTCCAAATTAGGCAATTGCAGAACTGGTTTGACCGGTTTAGGGAATTGGGCCATAACTCCATATTCCCGTGGACGTTTCTCCTCATTATTGGCTTTTTGGAAATATAAGAGATCCATATTGAATTCCATGAGTTTTTTTGGGTCAGAACGCTTCTTCATTGGCCTTGAAACAGCTTCTAAACTCGGATACTCACAGATGGACGGGCTAGAGAATCTCCGATTTTTAAAATTCGTATCTTCCTGGTCCGAGTAGCTTTGGAGATTATTCCAATTAGGGTTGACTCCTAGTTGAGTTTAGAATGCATGAAAATTGGTTTCATTGCAAAATTTCTCTTGGTTGCGGAGATACGCCGTTTTGACTGAACACATATCCTGGTTGGTTCTTCGGTTGGCTGAATGGTACATCTGGTTGGCTCCTGGTTCAGGTGTGGTTTCTGTGCCTACATCATCCTCTCTCTCTGAAAAGGTTTTGACCTCAAAACTGGATAACCTGAACCAAGATAGAGAAAGTCAGGTTTCATTCTCTTTTGAGATTCTAGGGCCTTACCTTGGTATTTTGTTGGTTTGATCTTTGTTGGCAAATCTGGTGGCTCTCCTTTGAGTAGGAACGACCGAACTACTCCTCTATATTGATATAGCCTCCTGGATGTTGTTTTATGGTATGATGGGGCGTCTGGAATCAAGAAGTTGTTGATGGTAACTTCTTGCTTTCCTTTGGCATCTAGACACCTTGTGATATCTTTGTGTGGATCGCCTATGGGATCCTTGGCCTCTGTTCCTGAAATATGCTCAAAACATTTGGCAGAAAACAAGTGAATTATATCGGTGTTTGAAAATTTATAATTTGGACAAGTAAAATTTAGACTTACCCAAAAGGTTTCAGCTCGTTGAAGAATGATTTGCTCTTTGGTAGCTTGTGTGCTTTTATTGTTTCTTGCATCTTCTTCAACGTTTTGTGGACAAGTCAGGTGCTGTCCCTGGCTTTCTTTCAACCTCTCAAACTTTTTTGGTCGCCCATCTCCTTGCCATATATCTGGATCAAAACTTTTTGTGCATAAATCCATAATTTGAAAGCTCTAAAGGAACAAGACTATCACTTGCTTTACTTGGCTCTGGTTTCAACTCAAGTGATATGCTTCCTAATAACTTTCTAGATGGAAAATTTACAGAAAAGTGTCCCCTCTTATGATATCTATAACATGTCTGAACTTTAATATTTTTAGAATTAGAGGACTTACTTTGATTTGATGATGCTGGTGGCTTTTGCAAACCTTGTTGCATAGCTTCATCTTCAGGCTGTGGACCTCCTTTGATATGGACTACTGTGGCCTTGCTCTCTGTATTTTCTGAAGTTCCTTTTGACCTTGGATGGATTTCTGGCTCTTATGGAAGTTGTAGTGAACTCGGCTGTGAACTCTTTGATTGCTTGATAGTAGGTTTTTCTATGGTCAGTTCCACCTCTTGTGGGCTGTGAGGGTGATCAGCCTTCTTACTCCTAGTCCTAAAGCGTGGAGATTAAGTGTGGACTGCGTGTGTATCATTCTTTTGGGGCTGGTGGTATTGGGCTGCAGTTTCCTTCTCAGCCTCTTCAACTAATCTCCTCATTAATTTTTAATCTGAAATCTTCCCAAGTATCAATAGATTCGTCATCAGCCTCCTCCTCTGATAGTTGGTAACTGTGGTACCAGGTTTTCAAGTTGTTCTCCTATTGTTGATAAGCAGAAGATTCTTTGTTATAACGAGAAAGGTTGATGGAGGACGCTTCAAGCTAAGTAACATTTCTTCCGGCCTCACTTTCAAGTTCTTCCTCTTCAGCCAAGGCAAATTGAGATTCTTTAACATTTCTTTCGGCCTCACTTATGGCTTCCTCCTTTCAGGCACGCCTAGATCATATCCATGGATCTCATCCTTATGGCTGGGCTGCCTTGCTTCATCTTCACTGATTTGAGAATCAGTTTCCTCATACCATGACCCAAAATCTCGGTAAGGCTTCATAGACAATGCTTGTCTCTCCTCCGGACCAGAGAATGGTACTCCAGCCAAGAACTCTCTTCTATTTCTTGATCAGAATCAGGATGGGTTTGAGCCTCCCATGATTCCTCTTTGACGTCCAGTTGGAGCTGAGTTTCTTCATCAGATTCATGCTCCCACTCTTCTTTGTTTTCTAGACAGTTTTCAACTCCAGCCTCTTCCTGCCATGAACCACGTTCATAGCCTTCTTCTAGGCCAGCTTCTCTTCTAGAACAATCAGTGGAGTGGTTATCAACATGGTAAGGGTCTGGTGGTACTGGCTCAAGATCTCCTTCACAAGGATCCTCTTCAAAATCAGTGTTGGAGCCATTGTCGGACCATTGATCATCTCCATAACTGCTTTCTTCATCAAGCATGGATTGCTCTTCTTCCCAAGAGTTATCTTCCTCATCCATGGTACCTGAGATGAAAAACACACAATGTAGTTAAGTGCTTTTAAAGGCAGTGGTCGAATCCTTATGCAAACAAATAATAAAAATGCTTTGGACCGACTTTTCTAGAAAAATGATGCAAAAATATTTTTGTTTTGTTTTTTGAATGCAACAATGACATGCAAGAACTAAGTCATACTTAGGGCTGGGCAAAAAAACCGAATCTAAAGAACCAAACCAAACCCGATCCGAAAAAGTATTACCGAACCTGAACCGGAATTGATTAAATATCCGAACGGGTTCAAAATTTTGGTATCTAAAGAACCGAATCCGGACCCGACCCGAACCGAAGTATTTTGAATACCCGAATGTATCAGAAATATATTTATATACATATATATATTAATTTTTTAGACTTAATGTATACTAAAACAGCCAAAATATATAAAATACTTTTAAGTTGTTTAAGATATTTGAAAATATATACAAATAGTCAAAAATAAATGTTTAAAATAGCTAAAAAATACTCAAAACACCAAAAATACTCGAAATATCTATTGATTCTCTATCAAAATATTGAAACCAAACTAATTTATTTGTTAAGTTTAGGTATTTTAACATATGTTATTCAAATTTATATATGATATTTATTTTAGTAATAGATTTTGAAAAATTTAAAGTATATAATGAATTTTTGAATTTTAAAAATCATTTAAATGGGTTATCCGAACCCGAACCGAATCCGCAAAGATCCGAACCGAACCCGGACCAAAATTTAGAAATACCCGAATGGGGCTAAAATCTTTGACCCTGAAAACCCGAAACCCGAATAAACCCAAACCGAACCCGAATGGGTATCCGAACACCCACCCCTAGTCATACTAATATGAAATATGCAAACAAAAATAATGGCAAGTAACAAATGCAAAAAAAAATTTTCTTGGTTTGGAATGCAAAACCGAAAAATAAAATGGAAACAATTCTATAAATCTAATGCAAATAAGACTAAATGATTTTTTTTTCTTTTTGATATTTAAATGCACAATATCTAATAAAGAAGAGTACAAAATAAAAATACCCCTTAATTTTCAAAGTTATTTACAATTTTATGCCACTAATAGATTTAATAAACCTATTTTCAAGTTTCCTTTGTCTTTTACAGATTTATGAATGTATTTCCTAATTTTACCTTTGGCAGAAAAAGAAATGTTATTTGCTTAAAAGTTGACTTCTCTGATATATATACTTTATCTTTTAGAAGTCTCTCCATTGCTTTATCTCTCACTTCGTACTAATGGAACCTGCATACATCACAATTTCAGCTTTTACTTAGTTATTTTTGTATAGAAATATATTTGTATGTCATTTACAAAGCAAACAAATGTCTGTGTACATCAAATAAAGGTTATATCATTATGTTTGAACCCCTTTTCTACTAAATTCATATAAACCATACAAATCAATGTATAATATAAAATTTTATATTAACAATTATAATATTCAAATTATTATCAGTATACACAACATTTTTCAGAATATTCCAGAGTCAACGGTACGTAATTTTAACCTATTTTATATTCGATAAAAAATTTAAATTTATAAATTCTTACATTTATTTGTTTCCTCTATTAACAGATCAATAACATAGATAAAAGATGGATTGTAGTTGACTCTTATTTCGATAATGGTATATGAATTTAATATTATTTTATGTTCAATAGAATTTAGAAATTTAGAAATCTATCGAATTATTTTATAACGTATAATTGTTAACATAATTTAATATTTTTTTGCAGGTTTCTATTGGATTTTTTAAATCAAGAATTGTAATTTTAATTTATATTACCTATGAATTATATTATAACTTTTTATCATATTTTAGTTGACTGGTTCAAACTTCCTCAGTGTTTATGGTTCAAACTTCCTCAGTGTTTATGGTTCTTTCCGTTTTCTCAATCTGAAGTTACTAATTAAGGACCAATCAGTTGCTCTTGGTCCCTGTAGCCCCCAACAGTGATCGTCTTTTTGTAATATTATAGCGACAAGTAACGGGTTAAAAAAGGAGAATCTTGAAAATTGAACAATAATCCAAAGCAATTTTAACTTCAAAAACACTGCAATTACTAATATTCTTGCACCTTGTCCTAGAAATAGAGTTATAATCACCAGCTCTAAAAACAAAAAAAAAGGTAGATTTTTATTATGCCGCAACAAGATCTGGTGTCTCAGCTTCAACAGATAGCAAAGTGGTGTGAACTTTGTCGACCCAACTGTCCAATTGATTAAAAAAAAGATGTGTGGAATCCCCAACACTTTCGGTTGCGCCCATGAGATATAATCTGTTCCATTCACTTGATCTATAATCCCCTCAATTAGATGCACCTGCATCATTCATTCTCACTTTTTTAGATTCCACGGACTTCTAAGCATACACAAAACACCATCCTTCTATTTCGATGCGTCAGGAATGTTCCCAGCCCTTTGTTAAACAATGGAAAGACTATATAGTGATGTTTCCTATGTTGTTCCTAAACTAGGGAAGATTACTATGTTAGTCATTAGACATAACTCTCCTCCTTCCCCATAGCAAAATGCAAATGGTAACTGCACGAAATGAGGGAGCAATAGACAAGAAGAAACTACTTACAGAAAGACTCTTCATGAGAACATGCTCAACATCTTCAATGGAAAGTTTAGTACGCTCTGCAATGACAGTCAAAGGAATGGTCCTATATCTTCTGCAGGTCGGCTGCAGTAAATTTAAGAGTAACTATCTTATAGCACAAGATTTTCTAGACACCTCTATTAACAGATCAATAACAGAGATAAAAGATCGATTGTAGTTGACCACAGAGCAATTTTCAGACTATTTCGATAATGGTATATGAATTTAATATTATTTTATGTTCAATAGAATTTAGAAATTTAGAAATCTATCGAATTATTTTATAACGTATAATTGCTAATATAATTTAATAAATTTTTCCAGGTTTCTATTGGATTTTTTAATCAAGAATTGTACTTTTAATTTATATTACTTATGGATTATATTATAACTTTTTATCATAATTTTTTAATATGTCACTGTTTTAACAAAAATATAAAAAAACATAAATATAATATTTAGACCTAAAATATACAATAACAACATATATACAACACAAATTTCACTTTTGGACGATATAAAATTTGTAACTTCTAAAACTATACATTATTATTGTATATATATATTTTGAATCTTTTTATGCCCGCACGCTGTGCGGACCAGTCACCTAGTCTAATCTATTAAAAGAGGAGTACAAAATAAAAATATCCTTTAATTTTTAAAGTTATTTAAAATTTCATGCCACTGACAAATTTAATAAACCTATTTTCAAGTTTCCTTTGTCTTTTACAGATTTATGAATGTATTTCCTAATTTTACCTTTAGCAGAAAAAGAAATGTTATTTGCTTAAAAGTCAACTTCTCTGATATCTATACTTTCTCTTTTAGAAGTCTCTCCATTGCTTTATCCCTCACTTCGTACTAATGAAGCCTGCATACATCGCAATATCAGCGTTTACTTAGTCAATCTCTAGTCATGATTAGACTGTTCGACAATCTCCAAGTGATTGCGAACACAAACGTCCTAGAACTCCCAGGTATATTATCATATTGCATATGAGTTTATATTATGTTTTGATATCATAACTGATATTTAAATTCGCAGATGTGGTTGGGCAAATCCATTATGTCCAGGGCTCTGACTTCACCAAAGAAACAACTCGAGTCGTTATCTGTCTCCTCGTTGATCTGTAAGAAACAATCAAAACACAATTCCTTTTATATTATTGTCTTTATTGTGCTAACATCAATAATCAATAATATTTCCTACCCAAATTATGTGGTCGTGTATTTATCTCTCTTACTTATCAAACTAATTTTACACAAACATTTATTTTACAGCTTAAAAGAAACCACAACAACCCAAACAATCAAAACACCAAAAACTAGAATTCCAAAAAAGACGAATCATTAATGATCACCTCTTTTTTTTCAAATCTTACAAATAAACTTCAAAATAAATATAACAAACCAATCATCTCAGCTAAAATTCAACGACACATACATCAAGTCAGCTAAACAAATACAAACCACAAGGTCAGCTATTTAATAATTTACAAACTTACTTTCGCAAATCCTTACGAAAAACACTACAAGAAAACTGTTAATTTGGGACTACCATTTGTGACCATTTTTTTAATCGCAAATATTTGTGACTAACATATAACTATAATGTGACTCTTTAATTACTACACTGATATCAAAGGCAAATTAGTCACAAATTTACCACCATAATATATAGTTATCAAATAGTGGCAAATAAGCGACATAATTAAGACGTATAAACTAGTTTACATAATCAGTGGCCAAATAGTATTAAATTGAAACAAATTTAAGACTTTATTTTCAGTGGAAAATATAGTAGCAAAGTTCGTCCCATTTGAAACTAATTTGCTACCTTTTACCGACTTATCAAGTTTTTCCCAAAAACTCAACAAAATATATATAATAGTACGTTCAGTTATGATGTTTTATATATATATGTGAACTTAGGCTCCGAATGGTAACTGCGGTTTAAATAGTGCGGGACAAGCGGTTTAACTGCGGTGCAGTTTTAACAGTTATAAAAATGTATAGATATATGGTATATGTAGAGATTTTTGTTACTGTTAACTGTGGTGCGGGGCGGGGCGGGGCGGTTCGTAACATTCGAAGCCTAAATATAAACAAATAATCATTATAAAATGCAACAAGTCTGTTGAAGATAATGATTATCCAAAAGAATACACGTATGAAGATAGTTGTACTTTCATGGACTGACTATTTGCATCATCATCAGACAGATGTCTAATTTATAGCTTATGCTTTTGTTTCCAAGTCGGTGAAAAACTCAGTATAAATAGAGATGTTCATTCGTTTATAAAAGACAAAAAAATAATAAAAAGTAAGACACAACTCTAGTTTCTCTCTCTCTTGTACAAAACATCATCACCCACCAAAACAAGTGGTCCCCCATTTCATAAATCTCTCTTGTCTCCATCGATATATATATAATAATATATAAAATAAAAGTACTCTCTCTCTCTTTATATCACTCAACACGTTATCAGTACGAAATTCTGACCAACTGAGATTTATCAATCCGAAAGTTCTTAAACCAACCGAGGTAATTTTTAAATTTATGTATTTTAATATACTTAATTTATTTAAATTTTATTATTGTTTCAGACTGAGAGGCATCTTTGTCTATTTTTTGGGATGATAGGCGCTGCTTTCCCCGACTGATCGTTATAGTAGGCTATGCCTTCACGATCAGAGAAACATGTGGTAGGCTTTGCCTCCGTAAATAAAAGAAAAGATCAAAAATGGTAGACTAAGTCTCCTCGGACCTTGAAATAAATAAAAATCAAAATGGTAGATCATGTCTCCTCGGACTTTGGATAATGATCAATATGGTAGTCCATGACTCCTCGGATCATGTGGTAGGCTGAGCCTCCCGATTTTATTTATGCTATTTAAATTCTTGCAATTTAAATTTCTGCAATTTAGTTTTTGCTTTTATTTTAAGCCTTTAATTGCTGCATTTAAATTATGCATTTAAATTCTCGTATTTACTATATTTATATAATTATTCTATGAATACAGTTATCATGTCGAATTTGACAAAGCTCAAAATTAATGTCTCGGATATTACGGGAAATAATTATATGACCCGGGCAGTAGGTGCAAAGATGCACCTGAGAGGAAACATACTTTTGGAAACCATCGATAGCTCGAAAACGGTGTCGGATTAGAAAAAGTCAAAAGCCATGATATTTTTACGACACCACATCCATGATCATTTAAAGCATGAATTTATTACGAAAGAGGATCCTTGTGACCTCTGGAAATCTTTAAAAGAGATGTTCGATCACCAGAAATATGTGATCTTACCGAAAGCTAAACACGAGTGGATCCATCTCCGGTTCCACGATTACAAAATTGTTAGTGAGTTTAATTCCGCGATGTTCGGAATTACTTCGAGGATGATGTTATGTGGAGAGAAAATAAGTGATTATGATATGATCGAGAAAACTCTCTCCACGTTCCATCCTGAAAATATAATCATGCAGCAACAATACCGAGTGAATGGATATACCCGTTATTCGGAGTTGATGCAAGTCCTCCTTGTAGCGGAGCAGAATAATCAACTCGTGACTTTAACCCATCAAGCTCGTCCCACTGGATATGCTTCATTTCCATAAGCGAATGTTGCATCATCCAGTTATGATAATAGGAGAGGACGAGGTCGTGGACGTGGTGGAAACCGTTATTATGGTCGTGGAAGAGGACAAGGAAGAAGATTTTGTCCCTATGATGAAAGAGATAACAAGAACTTCCTAGAAAATGAAAGGAATGAAAAAGACTGAGATGATAAAAGGCAAACGGGAAAGGTTTGCTACAGATGCGGCATGAAAGGTCATTGGGTACGTAGTTGTCGTACACCAAAACATTTAGCCGATCTGTATAGAGAATCCCAAAAGGGAAAAGAGAAAGGAAGAGGTGAAACAAACTTCACCTCTGATGAACCCGAGCCATCCTTTCATGGCTTAAGCGATGATACTCATCTCGACGTATCAGACTTTCTGGTTGAGCCAGAGAGTATCGATGAGGGATGTAGATCGATATGATATAAGTAGACTGTATTATAGTATCTATATCTTTTGTTGTAAGATATATGTTATGTTTGATTTTTAATAATATATGTTTTATATTAAGAAAATGCCAAAATTTGAGACTATGGATGGAGATTTGTGTTTGGCAGATAGTGTGTCAACGCACACAATAATTAAAGATAAGAAATATTTCTCCAGTTTCAAAATAAAAAATTACGCTGGAGGCGTAAGTACAGTATCTGGTAATACAAAGATTATTATGGGCTCTAGAAGAGCGAAATTTTCAATGCTAGGGGGAACGATATTTGAAATAAGTGATGCATTGTATTCCCCCAAGTCTCATAGAAACTTGTTAAGTTGTAAGGATATCCGAAGAAAAGGATATCATATTGAAACTATGAGTAAAGATGGCATTGAATTTCTTTGGATTAAGTCCGAGAGGAAACATATATTGGAAGAGTTAAGAATGTTATCCTCTGGACTATATTGTAGAAAAGTAATCATGACTGAGTCTTATGCCGTGGTAAACATGAAGTTTACTGATACTTTTAAAATCTAGCATGAGAGGCTAGGACATTCTGGTTCAGTCATGATGAGAAAGATAGTGCAAAATTCGAGTGGCCATCCATTGAAAAACGGATTTTTTTTGCAAACGGGCGATTTTACATGTGATGCATGTTCTCAAGGAAAGCTTATAACTCGGCCATCACCAAAAAAAGTAGGCAATGAATCATCAATGTTTTTAAAAAGAATACATGGTGATATATGTGGGCCGATCCACCCACTGTGCGGGCCGTTTAAGTGTTTCATAATATTGATTGACGCATCTAGTAGATGGTCAAGTGTGTCTCTTTTGACGACAGGAAATACGGCTTTCGCAAAGTTCATTTCCCAGATAATAAAGCTGAGAACGCAGTTCTTAGAGTATGCCATTAAAAAGTAAGGCTTGATAATGTTGGTGAGTTTACATCGCAAGCCTTTGATGATTATTGTATGTCAATGGGGATTGATGTGGAACATCCAGTTCTCCATGTGCATACACAAAATGGCATGGCCGAGTCATTGATAAAACAGTTGCAGTTGATTGCAAGACTGTTAGTCTTGAGAACGAAGCTCCCAATTTCTGTATGGGGACATGCTATATTGCATGCGGCTGCACTGGTTCGGTTAAGACCGAGTGCATATCCTAAGTACTCCCCGTTACAATTGGCATATGGGCAAGAGCCAGATGTATCCCATCTCCGTGTTTTTGGGTGTGCGGTATATGTTCCGATAGCTCCGTCACAAAGAACAAAAATGGACCCACAAAGGAGATTGGAAATATATGTGGGTTATTCGTCACCAAGTATAATACGATATCTGGAACCAATAACCGGTGATATGTTTACGGCAAGATTTGCCGATTGCCATTTTAATGAAGATGAATTTCCAGCGTTATGGGGAGGAATTAATAGAATTCCTAAAGAGATTACATGGTGTACACCGTCGTTGTTACACCTTGATCCCCCTACAAATCAAAAGAGTCTGAAATTTAGAAAATTGTGCATTTGCATAATTTGGCAAACCAGTTACCAGATGCATTCACAGATACGAGAAGGGTGACGAAATCATGTATACCCGCTGAAAATGTTCCACCAAGAGTTGATGTTCCTAAAGAACAAACTGATGGAAACAAAATGAATGAACCTAAGATTCATTTAAAGAGGGGGAGGCCACTGGATTCTAAAGATAAAAATCTCCGAAAAAAAAAGAAATTGGATGAGCAAAATAGTAAAGTTCTAGAAGAACATGATATTGAAATATGTCTGAAAGAAGAAATAAATGGAAAGGTTCCAAAAGAACCTGTTACTGAAAAATGTCTGAAAGAAGGCATAGATAAAGATGATCCAGATGACGAGAAGGGAACATAAAAGTATGAGATTTCCATCAACTACGCCCGAGATGAAAAGTTATGGATCAGAAATAATATAAAAGATGTTGATGGAATGTTCTCCTTTTCTGTGTCCAAAGAAATCGGTCATGAAAATGATGATCCCGATCCAAGGTTCATTTTGGAATGTCAGAAAAGACATGATTGGGAGGAGTGGAAGAAGGCCATTCAAATTGAATTACTCTTCCTGAATAAAAGAAATGTCTTTGGACCTATAGTCATAACGCCTGAGAATATAAATCATGTTGGGTATAAGTGGATATTCATAAGAAAAGTAAATGAGAAAAATGAAGTAACACGATATAAAGCCCGATTATTTGCCCAAGAATTTTCTCAGAGACCGAAAATTGATTTTAAGGAAACGTATTCCGCGGTAATGGATGCAAATGCATTTAGATTTTTGATGAGCCTAACAGCGTCTAAAAATCTTGAAATGCATCTCATGGACGATGTGACTGCATATTTGTGTGGATCGTTGGATAATGATATATACATGAAACTCCCTGAGGGATTGAAAATGCCAGGAGCATTGAAAGAAAAATCCAGGGAGATTTGTTCGGTCAAGTTATATCGATCACTTTACGGATTAAAGCAATCCGGACGCATGTGGTACAATCGATTAAGTGATATTTTTTGAGTAAAGGATATGTGAATAATACGATATGTCCATGCGTTTTTATAAAAAAAATCGTCATCTGGCTTTGTGATCATTGATGTATATGTAGATGACCTAAACATAAATGGAACTCAAAAGGAGGTTGATGATGCTCGAACTCATATGAAAGAGGAGTTTGAAATGAAAGATCTCGGCAACACAAAGTTTTGTGTTGGGCTTCAGATTGAGCATCTCCGAGAAGGAATATTTGTGCATCAATCAAATTATACGAAAAGGTTATTGAAACGCTTTTATATGGATAAAGCGACTCCTTTGAGTACTCCAATAGTTGGTAGAACTCTAGATGTTGAGAGATCCTTTTAGGCCTTGCGAAGATAGCGAGAAGATATTAGGTCCTGAAGTACCTTATATGAGTGCTATCGGTGGGCTGTTATACCTTGCAAATTGTACCAGGCCTGATATTGCCTTTACTACTAACCTCCTAGCAAGATATAGTTCTGCTCCTACTCGCAGACACTGGGACGGAATAAACCATGTATTCGGTTACCTCCAAGGTACAATTGATTTAGGGTTAATGTATTTTAGAAAACCCGAGTTTGGTATGGTTGGTTTTGCATATGTAGGATACTTATCAGATCCTCATAAGGCTTGATCGCAAACTGGCCATGTTTTACATTTGGTGGAACCGCGATCTCTTGGCGGTTCCAGAAACAAACTCTGGTTGCGACATCTTCAAATCATGCTGAAACTATTGCGCGTCACGAAGCATGTCGAGAATGTGTGTGGCTTCGGTCAATGAGTCGCCACATACAAGAATCAAGCAGAATAGTCAACGAGAAAGAGCCGGCTAAAATATTTGAAGACAACTCGGCTTGTGTCGCTAAACTCAAAGAAGGCTACATCAAAAGCGATAGAACGAAGAACATCACTCCAAGATTTTTCTCGTACATAAGAGAGCTCGAGAAAAATAAAGAAGTGGACATTGAGTATGTGTGGTCATGCGACAATGCAGCTGACTTGTTCACAAAAGCTCTTCCGACTACAACATTTTGAAAACACGTCTATGGTATCAGAATGCGGCATTTGCGTGACATATGATGAGAAAGCTACATCTACTATTCTCAAGGGGAGATTACGGCAGTGTACTCTTTTTTCCTTGTCATGGTTTTTGTCCCAATGAATTTTCCATGAATATGTTTTTAACGAGGCACTACATAATACAAATTGGATAATCAAGGGAGAGTGTTGAAGAAAATGAGTATCCAAAAGAATATACATATGAAGTCAGTTGTCCTTTCATGGACTGACTATTTGCATCATCATCAGACAAATGTATAATTTATAGCTTATGCTTTTGTTTCCAAGTCCGTGAAAAACTCAGTATAAATAGAAATGTTCATTCATTTGTAAAAGACAAAAAAATAATAGAAAGTAAGACACAACTCTACTTTCTCTCTCTCTTGTACACAACACCATCACCCACCAAAACAAGTGATCCTCCATTTCATATATCTCTCTTGTCTTCATCGATCTATATATAATAATATATAAAATAAAAGTACTCCTCTCCTTATATTACTCAACAAAGTCAAAAATTTCAAATAATTGACTTTTGTTGGCATAACACCTACAATGTGTTGTATTTTTTGTTTTCATGTAATGATATAGAATGATTTGTAAATTCTTAAATTGTGTTGTGTTTTTTTTTTATTATTTAAAATGAAGAATTTGATTAATAACTAGAAGATGAGTGGTTGTTAATTCATATTTTTTAACTGAATAACATTATAAGGTTTAAGAATATGGGTTTAGTTATAACTCTTAAAATAGAATCTCAAATTAGTTACATTTTGTGACTATTTTGTAACTGTTTATATATATATATATATATATATATATATATATATATATATATTATTTTAGACTATTTTGCGACTACAACAAAATATAATAGCATGTTTAATGGGGGTTCTTAGGGTGTGGTTCTTAACGGAATATAAGAACCCGTGTCTTAACTTTCAACAACCTTAATATAATTTATGTACTCTCAACAGTACAAAAAAACAAATTAAAAAGACAAACAAACAATAAGTCTCAGTGACACATCAAGCAACACCACAAACTATACTAATCACATAACTAACATAGTTTAGTCTTTCGTAAGTGGAGAACAATGCATACACAGTTCATCATCACAACTCTAACCCTATAACAATAAAAAAAACTTGAAAAACAATGATCAACCCAAAATACAAAATTCACAACTACAATAATCGTAGCAAATATTGAGATGAAATAATAACTCTGTCCACAACACCTCGCTTGCGCGGGGCAATGCACCTAGTGTTATTCAATATGAACAATTTTTAACTAAAAGTGACAGTAACCTATTCTCAAATCTTCTTTAAAAATTGTTCTTTCTAAATATTGTTTACCTTTGAATAACAGAGAATTTGATATAACTTTTATAAATTGTCAATTGAATAACAGAGAATTTCAAGTGATGTTTAATATTTTTTTCCAAATTCTATATTGAATGACACAAGATTTGAAAAAGAAATATCTAAATCACTATTTGAATAACAGGGGATTTTTATCAAAGTCCAAAATCTTCTAAAACTCCTTTTCCAATACACACCCCTTAATTTTGAATATTTATTACTGGTTTTGTAAGAATGAAAAGATAAACTATCGCTCTATCGACCGTATGTTAGTACGGGTCGAGATATGACGCTTTGGAGTAAGTCTTGGGTTCCAGATGGAGTGGCCCAACCACTTAGACCTGCTGACCACATTGTATACAGACTACCCCAGCTTCTTGTTTAGTCCTTTATTACGAATGATACCAAGGAGTGGGATACACAACTTTTACGGGATCTCTTTCACCCAGATGATATCCCATTGATACTTGGACTGAAACCCTCTCGCTCTCGTGCTCCAGATGGATATATTTGGAACCACACAAAACCAGAAGTTTATTCTGTTAAAACCGGCTATGACCTACTTTGATCGGCCAAGTTGAGTCTTTCACAAGAAGGGGCTATAGAACCAAGTATCACAGGCCTACAGAGCCATGTGTAGAAGATAAAGGCCCCGAGCAAGATGAATCATTTTTTGTGGCAGGCTATCTCGGGCTGTGTGGCGACGGTAGAGAGGCTCATGTATAGTGATACCACTCATATTATCCTAAGGAGTGATTTATACTCTCTCAAATAAGAGGTCGAATTGTAGTATTTAGGGATCGAATTCACAGGGAGCTAGGGAACCTAAGAAATCTAATATGATTTGCTAAGCTAGATGGTTTCAGAGATTTTAAATGTAAATTGTAGTTTTATATTGAATAAGTATTTGTTCAATAGGTTGATTGAGGTTTTGGTGCTTAAAAAGGAAATAGTTAGACTGAGGGTTTTTATTCAGGAAACTTGGGATTATAATTCTATAGATGCCTAATGAGTTGCATGCATGATAATGTAAAGCTCAACTACTTAGTCAACAAGTCCATCAGCGTTCGCAATGTTTGGACTTGTCTATTAACTAGATCTAATGATCTCAACTATCGTATGTCGACCAATAGAAAGAGTCGATCGATGATCCTATAGGGATATCGATCGATACACCTTTCGCTCTGTCGATCGATTATTCAATAATGATATCGATCGACGCGCTTCTAGTTAAGCTTTATGTGCGGGTTGAATGAATGCTTACTAAGCTCAATAGATCAGCTCTCGCCTTATTCTTAGCAAGAAACTTAGCTGAGTTAGAATGTTTTCAAGATGAGAATGAAGCTCTCGCTTTTATCTATCAATTCTAGGACAGGTTCTAGGTAGCTAATCTAGAGACATTTATTAATGAACAATCCTAATAACAATTACTACAACTCAGCAATCTATAGTTGGGGCTAATCCCTCCTAACCTATTTAAACCCTAAAATCTAACAATGGGACTACTTAGACATGGCTAAGCAATTCATAACAGCAATTGGGTAAGAAAACTTCATTAGAATAGTAAATAGATATCAATGGAGTTCCAATCACAAATTATTACTTTGGATCTTCTCTCCAATCTATCAAAATCCTAGAAAACCTTTATGTGAAAATAATAAAACTAGAAAAGCACACTTTGCCTCTAACATGGTGGCAAAGCTTATAATTAGGTTAACACTCGTCAGGGCAATCTTGTAAATTGGTGAAGACTTGGGCTTCAAGTCGGCTGTGACCAAACGAGCTTTCTGCGCGCTTTGCTGTCGATCAATGATATGAACATCGATCGATTATTCCTCTCCAATATCAACCGATGATCGAGCTCGATGGTCATCTCGGGTGTTTGCTCCAAATATCTCCAAAATGCTCCAAAATCATCACTTATCTCCAAATCACTCCTGATCTTATAAATATAGTAAATAACTCTATAATATAATAATTATTAGTAAAAACACATATAAACCATGGATGAAAATGGGTCAAACCATGGTCTATCATATAGACACCTGGGCACCGATAGGAGTTGTCCTAGATGTGCTGGCTCAGTGGAGTCGATTAATCATCTTCTTTTTGAATGTCCCCCAGCCCTTCAAGTTTGGGCTTTATCAGACTATTCGTCACTTCCGGTTACTTCCCAAGTACATCCATTTATCAAAACATGAACTTTCTGTTTTGGAAGAGAAAAGAGGTGGCTCCTTTGAGACCACAATTCGATACATTCCTATGGATCTGTTGGTATATTTGGAAGGCCAGGAACGACAAACTCTTTAATGGGGAAGACGTATCTCCAATCGACACTCTTCAGCACGCCTCTCTTGAGGCAGAATGTTGGAGAAAAGCTAACGAGAAGGAGGAAGCAAATGAGGATCAGGACGATCCCTCCACTACATAGATTGAGACAGCGCCCCCTTGGATGCTCTGAAACCCAACCTGTCAAATTGATGCATCATGGATCAATAATGACAGTGTCAGTGGCTTAGGGTGGAGTCTTAAGGATCAAATGAGCTCAAAATACTTCGGATTAAGGGCGTATCACATGAGCCTTTCAGCTTTGCATGCTGAGATGGAAGGTTTATTTTGGGCAGCCTCTTGTATGAGAGACAGAAAGATAACTTCGGTACGGTTTGAGAAGGATTGCTCGGACTTAATGGAAATGACTATAAACCCAATGGATTGGCCAGCGTTCGTGACAAGGATCGAGGCTTTCTAGAGGCTACAAGAGGACTTCAAGAATGTGAGGATATCTCATATTCCTCGGAGCCGAAACGACCAGGCAGACGTTGTTAGCAAAGGATGCAAGGATCAAAGGCTATTTTTTTCCCATATAGATCAGACTCTGACAGATGGAAATGTTCATAGGAGAATCGGCTCGTCTGTTCTCCACTTGATCTAGTTTAGATGGGTAGACGACAAAAAAAACAAAAAAAAAAGAATGAAAAGATAAGCTATCGCTCTATCGACCGTATGTTAGTCTCCGTGTAATCAACTTTTTGTTTCCTTTGATATCAGGGGTGAAGGGAAGGGATGCACATGCACCCATAATTTTTTTTTAAAAATAGTGTAAATGCTAAGTAATTTTATATGTCCACCCATTAGAATTTATAATTGTGCACCGAGTAGAATTTAGATTAAGGGCAAATGAAAAACAAAACAAACTAAATTCCAAAAAAAAAAATAGCTTAGCCCACAAAAAATAAAAGAAACTTTTAAAGCCTAATTATAGTTTTCAATTTCTTTTGCTAAAATCTCTAACTAGTAGTAACTAGTAACTATTAACGTGACATGCAAAAAACTTTAAAAATATATTTTTATTTCCAAAATTTCTTTTAAAATATATTTTGATTTGTTTCCACTAGGATGTGTAATTATTCGAATAGTATTTGAATTTTGCGCAGAAGTCCTAAAGTTTTAAACAATGACTTATTTGACTTTAGATAAATTTTGTTTTTATCAACGATGAAAATGTAATTTAGTTATTTAATTACACATCTTTTAATTTGTAAACTTTTGAAATGGGTTTTGAATTTACCTGTTACTAGTGCAAGTCATGAAATTTTTTTTATGCAATGAAATTAGTGCAAACCACACTATCCAAACGAATGTGAGATCATTTTAAGTGTATCTCATTTTGATTTACCAAAAAATTGCTTGAAAATATCACAAACTAAGAAGTGACCTTACTTCAAGCAATGATTAATTTATAATGTATTAATATCAATATTTTATTACATTTATTTTCATATTATATCATTTTAATTTTAAATTATATTTTTAAAAATTATTTAATATTTTAATTTTAATATTAGTAGTGCACCCAACATAAAAATTTCCTAGCTTCGCCCCTGTTTGATATGTAACTAGTAACCCGCCACCCCCTCCAAACTCACATGTTGGTGGAACTACTAGATTCCCACCCAAGTTAGTTGGCTAACATAAACATAACAATTAACAAGTATCTATTCTATTAAAACAACAGTGTGAGCCATTGATAACAAGTTATGTCCAATTGATTTTTTTTTATAACTGTATCTATTTTAATTAAATCAATAACACGTTCTCTTTGTATAATAAGCAGTTACGTTTTCTTCCAACACAAAGAAGGAGTTTTTGTCGGTTTATGATTTTAAAAGTGGGCCATGGGCCTCGATTTTGTTTTTAAAATCAACTGATTTGTTCCATTTGGTATGATTGCAAGGAGCCATATAAATTTATATTGCTTTCTTATAATTTAATTTTAATAGGAAGAAGACTAATAATATTGATTATTAAACAAAATTGCAATGATACTCGATTATTATCTATTATATTAAAACATAAATATAACCAATTGATAAAAAGTTATGTCCAACTAAAAAAACTAATTTTTATATAACTGCACAAGTTATATAACTTCATCTAAATATAGTGCCTCCTGAGTCCTAACCAATTTCAACTGAGACGTACAAGGTTCAACCTGCATGGAGAAAATGTGATGATGATACGCCACCAACCCTGACTATCCAACGTGCATTGAAGTTGTTCTTAGTGGAAGTCAAATTTAATAGGAATGATTATACGCTTTGGTCCGTTTTACACAACCGGATATATTAACATCCGACACCATTTTTAGGAATGCATGCATGATGGAATGTATCAATATATGGATCATCCATATCCTTATTGTGTACGTATACATAATGTATCCTTATCAACATATATATTATTATTCCTCATAATTATAATAAAATTTGATATATTTTTTTCAAAAAATATTATCACACTACAACAGCATAGCTTACATCTCCGCCAAAAAATTAGATTTATTCGACTAGACATTTTTCTTTCAAATTTTAAATATTTTACACAGACATTAAGTTTATCAATTAACAAAGCATTTGATGTTATTAATAGGGTTTAAAAATAAATATTCATATAAATAAAACTCATTTAGTATAACGGGTTTTAAATAGGTTATTCGATTAAAAAATATTTATTAAATGTAATTTTACTTAAAGTTAGTGAAGGTTTTATTAAAATTAAAATTTTCAAAAATAACTAAAACAAAAAATATCAAAATCTAGTATCTCTATAAATCAAGAGTCCTAAAATGAAACCGTTGAATTAACGATGTCGTTTGGGTTACAAAAACATTTGATTATTCAAATTCTGTTTTATTGTTTAAACAAAAATTACATAAGAAACAATCTCGATTTTTTTTCTCCAGTCAGTTAAAATAATATCTTTAGATATTTTTTCTAATTTTCATATTCCAGAAGATCTGAGAGCATACTCTTGCACCAGCGCCGCAATAAGAGAGTGGCTCTCAAGCAAACGAGTCGGGCTATCAAACTCTTTTGCCTTACCTGCGTCTATGACGAGTACTCGTTCGCAGTCCATCACTGTTGGGATCCTGTGAGCGATGCTAACTATGGTACACGACTCAAAGTCTTCTCTAATAATCTTCTGAATCACTGAATCGGTTTGAGAATCTACAGATGCAGTTGCTTCGTCTAGAAACAGAAGTCTGCTTCGTTTCAGCATAACCCTGCCTAAACAAAGAAGCTGCCTCTGTCCTACGCTCCAGTTCTCACCACTATCAACCACTGTAAGAATCAAGTATGTATCAGTTCTCCCCACTATCAACCACTGTAAGAATCAAGTATGTATCAGTTCTCACCACTATCAACCACTGTAAGAATCAAGTATGTATATGTTCATTCAAGATTCTTTTCTCATGAAAATGTATATAATCTGCTAAAAACTCACCCAAAGAATCGAGCTTCTCAGGCTTTGTAGCAACAACATCCTTTAGTTGGCATCGCTCAAGGCTCTGGAGAAGAAAAGGATAAAAATATTATTGTATATGATTAAGATAGAAACTTCAACGTTGAAGCTCATCACCTTCCAGATTTCTTCGTCGGAGTATTGATCTGTTGGGTCGATGTTGCTTCTCACGGTTCCTTCAAAGAGGACTGGTTCTTGAGGAATGATTCCGAATCTTGACCTGAGATCATGTAATCCTAGGTTGCATATATCAATCCCATCGATGATTATCCTCCCTCCTGATGGTTCTACAAGCCTGAACAAGACTTGGATCAACGTCGATTTCCCGCTTCCTGTTCGTCCAACGACACCAACTTTCTCTCCTCCTTTGATGTCTAGAGTGATTCCTTTGAGCACAAGTGGAGTGTTTGGCCTGTACCGTACCTATTTGTTGTAGAAAATTTCATATGAGGTCCCCTTCTTGAATACTTTAAGCAGTAAAGATGAGTCTTCTAGTCATGAAAATGTTTTGGTTTGTTGTTAACTTACCTTGAGGTCTTCGAGATGTACATTGCCAGGGAAAGGCCAGTTGGAAGGTGGGAGGTTTTCTTTGCTCTCCCACTCGGATTCAGCAGGAATATCAGTGAACTGTTTGATCCTTTCAACAGAAACCATCTTGTTTTCGACAAAACATCTCATGTAGATTGCCCAAAACAGAACCGAGTTCAAAGACAGCCCGTAAGAAAGAGACAACCCTACATTTTCTGCATCAGACCAAAAGAATATTATTCCTCATGATTGAGATCGTCTCAAGGTATGTATTTTGTTGGTAATGTGTTGATCATTACCTGGTTTGATAACGTTGCTTGGTAACATAACCATAAACAGAGCTGAGATGCAGAGCACCCAGCTCCCAATAAGCTCAAGCCGAAACCCGAGCCATTCGTTTGAACCGTTGTTGTGGAAGTCCATCCTAAGATTGTCGTTGACACGCTTCACATTCTCTTGCCTAAACAACTCATGTTTCCTGAACGACCTGATTGTCATCACTCCTGCTATACTCTCCGAGAAATGGTGGATGACAGGAGCCTTGGTGATGGAGTCCAGGCGTGTTAATTCGCGGGAAGATGCTAGGTAATAGTTCTGAAGGATCAAAAGGAAAGTGGCATGTAAGGACATTTAATATCAAAGAAGAAACATATATACGAATGAAAGAGATGTGTGCCTACCCGGTACCAAATGTTGAGCCATCCAAGAGGAATCACAAAGAAAATAGTAGGCCAAGCGTACTGGCAAGTAACTATGAAAATGCTAAGCAGAGAGTTGTGTACATTGAGGCCACAAGTCCGAGCATGAACGGAATGAAGATATCAACGTTTGTTTGATCAGTCGATGCCTGCAAAGTATTGAACCTTTTAACATCTCTACTAAAATCAAATCTCATATAGGGTGAAACTTTTTCTCACCCGGCTGAGGATTCTTCCAGATGGTGTGGTGTCGAAGAACGACATGGGAGCATGTAAGATACTGTTAAGAATCTGTCGGAAGAAGATCTGAGCCGTCTTGAGTCCCAAGTGTGTGACGTAATATGAGCGCAAACTCACCAAAACGATGGAAACAAGCGCAATAATGACGTATACACGAATGAAAACAGAGGCGTCAAACGATACTGCATTGTTGGCTGATGTTTCGTAAGCGAGCCAGTAGTCGCTAGCCATCACAGAGCCTTGCCATGTTAGAGAGAAGAACACCACAAACACAATGCCCCACCAGCCATAGGCCTCGGTGCAATACTGCTTGTAAACTCGCAGACTAACCTGCCCGGTCTCCCTTTCCTCTTCTTTGATGAGCTTCGAGCCATCTTCTAGTGTGTGAGAGCCGAGAAACGACTTGACGTGTTCCTCATTAAGATCACTTAAGTGAGGAGACTCCATGGACGTTCTTGGGGAGCTGACACGAGGAGACGTTGGTGCTCTTGGGGATGTAATGATTGATGTTGCCGCTGAACACTCTGCACCGGCTTCAACTAGCTCCATTGATGTCTCATGTGCCGCCACGAGCTCCCCGAAATCCAACCCGGAGCTGACTAACTCGTCGTATCTTCCTGATTCAACAATCTTCCCTTCCCGCATCACCTGAAACTCCATCTCATAAGTATACATACATGTTCAACTCTCTTGATAAAGCTTGAACTTACCAAAATACAATCAACGTTGTGCAAGAAGTCCACTTGATGGGTTACGAGCAAGACGGTCTTGCCTTTCAGAACTCCTCTTACACAATTCTAAAAAAAAAAGAAAACAAGAATCAGCTTGTGTTGCATTTTGAAATTAATTTAAAATTAGTACATCAAGATTCTTGTGTGTCTTGTCCCTTGTCACCTTGAAAATGTCTGAACCGGTATGAGCATCCACGGCGCTGAAAACATCATCAAGAAAGTAAACATCGCAGTCTTGGTAAACTGCACGTGCGAGCTGTATACGCTGCTTCTGACCTCCGCTGAGGTTGATTCCACGTTCTCCAATCTCAGTTTGATCTCCAAACTCCATCATTTCCAGATCTTTCTCCAGACAACAGACATTGAGAACTTGGTTATACTTCTCTCTATCCATCGGAAGACCAAACAAGATGTTGTCTAGAACCGTGCCGTTCTGGATCCATGATGTCTGCGCTACATAACCTGTGCTGCCACAAACACTCACCTGCCCCGTGATTCTGTGCATTTCGCCAAGAACCGAGGCTAACAAGGAAGACTTTCCTGAACCAACGGTCCCAACTATCGCTGTGAGCTCTCCTTTATTAACCTTAAAGTTGATGTCTTTGAGTGCAGGTACGTTGTCCTCATCATCCCAACTAAAGCTTCCATCTCTTACCTCCACGGCAATATTACCATCACAACCCACGGATCTCTCCACGGCCTCGTCGCTAGACAGCTCTCTGCTCATCATGTAGGAGTCAAGTCTTCCCAGAGAGATCATTGCCTGCGAGAGAGAGATCATAGACTGAGGGAACGTCCTGATGGGTTCTTGCAAGATCTTGAAAATGGTGGTGGTGGTGAACACGGTCCCAGCGTCAAGCTTGACTCCCATGAAAAGCGCGGTGGCGAACGTGAGAGCCGAGATAAGAACCGGCGTGCTCCAGAGAACAATGATGTTTGCGGCAATAGAGTAGAGAAACTCGGAGAGCCAACCAAACTCCAGGTCCCTGAATCCAAGGATCCTCTTGTTGAAATGATTCTCCCAAGCCTGGAACTTGATCACTCGCATGTAGTTAAGCATCTCGTAGGTGGCCTTCATCCGAGAATCTCTGTTTCCCATCAAGCTAAATTGGTATCTGTTGTTTCTCTTAGTCCCAAGGAGGACGAATACGAACACTCCGGTTAGACTGATGATGGCGGTGACAACAGACGGGCCTAGGCTTCCGTAGAGAAGCACCAAAGCAAGAGCCACTTGTAAGGGCATAAGCCAGATTGCGTGGAGCTGAAGCATCATGTCAGAGAGCTGTTGCGCATCCACGGCCATGTAGTTCACGATTTGACCGACGCCGTGTGTCTGTCGCGCGGAGCTTGTGATCTTTAGACCTTTCTTGTACAGTGCCGTGATTAGAGTCGACCTTATGAGCATCCCAAGCTTCTGCGAGCTGAAGTTAAAGTGATGCGTCGTCAAGACCTCCACGAACTTGGCGACAAGGAGGACGAGGACGAGGTAGTACCCCTGCCACGGCGAGGATCTCTTGCCGGAGGTGAAATCGACGAAGCTCTGGTTGAGAACAGGACCGACGTACATGACGCCGAGACGCACGACTGCGAGGATCGCCGTGAAGAGGATCTCTTTCCAGAAACATCGGAGTATGGTCGTACCGACAGGATGGCTCCTCGAGTTGTCGGAAGGTTTCGGCCAGTTTGATTCGAAGAGAAGCGCGAGCCTCTCTGCTTTGTGCTCTGGAGAGAGCGTGACTTGAGCCTTTGCTCAGTAAAGGATTCATCCATAACCAGAACGTCTTGGATAAAGCCGAAGCGGAGGCGTAGAGAGACGTTACCGGCTTTCTCCGAAACGGCGTCGTATGGTGCCGTATCACTGTAGTTGTTGTTCCCTTCCGTTGTGACAACGCCGGTGCTTCCTAAGACGGAAGCGATGAGCAGAAAGGCGGTCCACGGGAAGGAGAAGAACGATGCGACGTCTTCTGCTTTCAGGACCGCGGCGGTTGAGTCGTCGGAGAGTACGTGGAGAATCACGGAGACGGTGAAGAGAGTTGTCACGACGAAGCTTGAAACCCAGTAGACTCTTAGAGATAAGGGATGCTTCAGAGCTGCGAATCTCTTCTCGTGGAGGACAAAAACTGCGGTGACGGCATTTGTGACGGCGTGGATTAGCCAAAACATCGGGTTTATAACGTTGCATGGTCTCTGTGTCCGTTGCTTCTCCGTGAACGCCAAAACACAGACCACAACGGAGCAAACCGACAGTAAAACGGTGGCTACGACCGTGGATTTGAACCATGCGGTTGTTCTTGTTTGGATTCTTCCATCGTTTCCGAGTAGAGGTTTCCTAATCTCGGCGTTTCCGTTGACTGAGGTTGAGTGAAGAAGACGAAGAAAAGAGCTTCCGAAGGGCGAAGAAGACAAGGACGACCACGAATAAAAGATCTACGGCGGAGAAGAGAGCACGTTGAGGGCACGGAGAGAGGAAAACAAATCTCAGCCATTGGATTGCTATAGATACAGTAGATGTTGGTTCAGATATAACCGCCGTGGAAGAACATGAGAGCTCGGAGAGCCAGGAAGAAGAAAGCCACCACATATTCCCCGAAATTAATCGGTTGAGAACAAGACAGATAAATCAACTCTCGGCTGTTCACATGTTTATTATATATTGAATCATGACAACATAATGCAACAAATACTTGTTTTGTTCTTTTTGACGACTATTAAATAGATTTATGTTTTCGGTAATGACTTCGTATTTTCTTGTTTTGAAATCAGTGAATGATGATTAGCATACATTTCGGGTCGTGTTTTGAATATCGTAGCTGGCGGCTGCTTTAGACATTCACACTTTGCATTAGTGTATTTGTTTAGTTTTCGTCAACATAATAATTTCTATCTAATAAACTGTTCTAACTTCTCACATTTACTAGTTGTCATCTTATATCAAACGATATCACGACAACTAGCTGTAACAAGCAACTTAACACATCGCTATATGCAATGCGATAATCACTATCCTATCTTAGATGTGGAAACTGAAGCAGAGAATAAAACTGTTAATCATACCGTGTCTGAATATCTTCCAGCTTTACAAACATGGTCTTTAGCATCAACCCCGTCTCCACCATTAGTATTTCTCAGCGCAAACCAATACACAAGTATAGATTATATGTTCTAATATTAAAGATCATGACCTGGCCAAATACCCATACCCATGGATAATAGGGTATATTTGGAAAGCGTGGAACGATAAGTTATTCAAATGGATAGATAGAGATCCAATGGAAACTGTCAGACATGCAAAATTAGAATGCCATGCTTGATTTGAAGCGAATTGTAAACCAGAAGAAATACCAGCAGAGCAATCGACAATCTCTAGATCATGTCATAACTTCAAGGAGATGTATGATAGATGGATCATAGATACATGTCACACTCTTCAGTATTTGTGGATGGACATGGAAAGACTCTAGAAGATATTGGAATAAGAAACCAACGTAGAAGAATCTCACCCCTACATTCGAAAATTGAAGCGCTTTCATGGACAATGGAGTGCATGCTATAATAATCGACGTGTAAGGCTTTTGGCACCGATTACAAGGACCTAGTCTCGATGATTCAAGATCCATGAGCATGACCTAAATTTTCTACTAAACCGAAGGAATTGTCAAATCTGAAGAATAAATTCTCGGATTTCTCGACTGTTTTCATTTCTCGTTTTGAAAATGTATCGTCTGCTCTTTAATTAAGATAGCAAAATCTATCATATGGATATGTACTATATTGGTTCTTCTGTTCCTATTTGTTCTTATCTGGTTTTTCCGACTTCAAATTTGAATAATAGAATAAAAAAAAACTTCTCACGCTTACTAAACTAACAACTACCATAACTTTTTTGTTTGTTTTTCTTGAAATATTTTTTAACTCTAAGTTATTGAATGTTTAATAGGTATATAAAACCAAAAGGAAAAAATAGGTATATAGGATAAGAATTAGTTGGACCAGATACTATTGAAAATAAAAATATTTAAAATATGTAAGTTCAGATGCTTCAATCACAAATATTACGATGATGTGCCCACGATTTAGACCCAATAGATTCGTAGGGTAATATTTTTGTTTATATACTGGAATTCAAAGAGACGACAAATTCTTTGGAATGAGAAACTTTGGATTCGGCCTGTGACAAAAAAAAAAAGAAACTTTGGATTCGGATATCTTGTATACAAATACATGTATCTTCTAATAAGAGAAGACAAATCCATTGGAATGAGAAACTTCGGATACGAATCTTTTGTTTATTATTAGTATTACATGTGTATCTTCTAATCTGGTTAAGAAAGATTTAAAATTATTGTTTCGATTTATAACGAAACTAGGTGGACCGTCCGCACGCGTATGCAGGCATTAACATTAATATTAAATTAATATTATATTTACAATTATATAATACTTATGTTACATGTATATGGTTAATATGAAAGATTCGATGTTACATATTGATATTTATACTATGTTCATATGAACAAATAATACATTAAAACGTTTAGAAAACGATCACATTTAACACTAATTTTAAAACATCAGGAAAATAAAATTGAGAAAAAATAAATATTTCACGCATAACCCCAATAAAAAATCAGCCATGAAATATAAAAGAGATATTTGAATTACCTGAGATTTATTATCATTAGTTTCATTGTAACAGCAGAGATTATTTACGGTTTCCTTCTCTAAGCCTTAAGTCAGAAAAGAGGTAATTCTAACAAGAATATTTAAAGATGTAAACAATCTCCAAAAGATAACAAATTATATAATTGATAGGATAACGTCAATGAGTTTTAAAATTTTTAAAAAGCTTTGAGATTACCTTTGGCTCTCAGACGTACCGAATATGATCACACACAATAAATAAATTGCACTTGATTAGCATACATATCTTATATTATATTCTTGATAAGTGATTTAACTTTATAAAAAAAAGGAATTACATTTTTCGAAAAGGATGATCAGTTCCTGGATAAACAGAGTCGTCTCTTTTTGTTAGTTGAATCACTACTGATGCAAAAATGTAGATAAATATACAACATGGAGAGGAAGAGAACAAAAATAAACGGAGAAGAAGAACCCCCCCATAAAATTACCACTAATGGTGTTCTCGTCTATGAGTTACTTATTGATTATCATACACCTTCGCAAGATCACAAATGTAGAATTTAAATTATAACGATCAAGAATATATGAAAACTTAAAGATAGATGCCTGAAACTAATGGGGGTGGCGTGATATTTATATAGCAAATTAGTTTAAGTTTCTAAATGACCTAGTTTTCAAGAGAAGCTATGAGCCTATGAGATAGAATATCCTCTAATAAATTTTAATTCAACTATGAGATATAATATCTTCTAATAAATTTTTAAAGATATTCTGATTATAATATATACATAATTTTGGTAACTCAAATTTTGCTATATATATATTTAATATTAAATGCATGATATTAAGAAAGAATATATCTCGTCAATTGATTGCAACTGGTTTTTGATAAAACAAATCACACTATAAGGATTTAAATAATAGATAATAAGGAAAGAATAAAGAATTTTAACGTTAAAACCACACAACTAAGTTTGTTTTGGGTAAAAATCCTCAAACTAATTATTTAACAAAAAAACCCGTAAACTAATTTTATTTGTTGAATTAAACTCTGATAGATCATAATTACTATTACTACCAGTAAATCTTTAGTTTAGGGATTTCTACACTAAGTAAACATAGTTGAAGAGTTTTACCATTAAAATGAAAAAAATTCAAAATATTAAAATAGGGGGATAAATTTTCAAAATACACTTTATAAATTAATGTATAAGATTCTATAAATGACTTAGAACCGCTTATAATAATTTAAAACATCTGATTTTTAGAAATATATTTATAATTTTAAACTGACTTATAAAGCATGCATTGAATTATTAGACATTAATAGTTATTATGATACTTTATATACAAATGTAATTCTTTCTATACGAATATAAAATCATTATATCAATTCAAATAAACACTTTTGTTTATTTTTTTATGTAATTTATATAAATATATAAAAAAAATTGATCGCATTATTACTTTTTCATAGTTTCAACAATTAGTTACCATACATAATTATTTCTAATATTATGTAGATTATTTGGAAAGTGGTAATTGAATTATCCTTTCCTTTTAGATATAATTATAATAAATAAAATTAAAAAACCTCGGACAATCAATTATAACAATTTGAAGAGTTCATTTATGATCAACACGTAATAAAAAATCACTTATGTGACTTCTCAATCAATATATAATAGGATTTATATTTTTATAAATAATTTATAACATTATATAAATCATTTTAAAATTCGATCCGAGATCCGCTCCGGATCCGCTCCGAAAATAGGATATCCGGGGTGCCCGGATCCGAATCCGGATAGTAAAATCTTGGATCCGTGCAAACCGAATCCGGATCCGGATATCTTAATTTTTAGGTCCGGATATCCGGATCCGGATCCGTATTTTTAAAATACATTAAATTTTTAAATTTTATTAATATTTATATTTGATATATTAATATTTATACATGAATTAATCTTATAATATTATATTTTAGTTTTTACAATATTATAAACATATATAAATATATTTATAAATATTTAATTAATTTATTATATTAAAAAATTAGTATTTTTTGTTAAAAATATTATTTTTAATTATTTTGACGGATCCGGATCCGGATCCGGATATCCGCGGATAATAGAATATCGAGATGGATATCCGAAACTCGGATATCCGAAAACCACGAATCCGGATCCGAATATTAAATCCACGGATCCGACGTATCCGGATCCGGATCCGGATACCCTAAATTTTCCGGATATCCGGATCCGTCCCAGGGCTAGTTAGTGGGAAGGTCGTGTGGGACTTGGCTTCCTCGAGTAGGTTAAGAAAGATAAACAAAGGGTCCCATTCGTGTTTTATTAATTTTAACTCGATATGGAGATTTGACCCATAAAAACTCGATGTGGAGAAAGTCGTGACTTTTTGATCAATTATTGGACCCGTCACTCATATATCATTGACTGAGCCATGTATCAAAACACAATTGAAAGCGTAGAATTGTAATATGTAACTAGATTTAGTCAGCAACCTTGTAGAGGAGGAGGATAAATTAGTAGATTGCTACTAGTTACTTTAGAGACTTGTTTCAGTCATCCAACCCTCAACTCATTGATGAAGCTTTGGAAAATGTTTCTACAACAATATCTGACCGGTTAAATGCAGATCTTACGGTTCCTGTTTCAAAATGGGAAGTTAAATTAGCCTTCTTCGCAATGCACCCTGAAAAGGCGTCGGGTTTGGATGGCATCACTGCTCTTTTTTACCAAAAGTTATAGGACATTCTGAAGAAAGACTTAACTCGTATGGTTAATGAGTTCCTTTTCGATGGAACAATGGTCAATGGGCTCAATAATGCAAATATATGTCTTATACCTAAGAAGGAGAAACCAAACGAGATGTCACAATTTCGGCCCATAAATCTCCGTAATGTCAGATACAAGATTATATCTAAGGTTCTATGCCAAAGATTGAAAAAAATATTACCAGATCGAATATCTGAAACCCAGTCAGCCTTTGTTGCTGGAAGACAAATAACATATAATGTTTTGATAGCTCAGGAAATATTTCATGCTTTGCGCACGAACTCTGGAGGAAGAGATAAGCGGATGGCGATAAAGACTGACATGAGCAAGGTTTATGATAGGTTGGAGTGGGAATTTATCAGTGCGGTCATGAAGAAGATGGGGTTCTCAGAAACATGGATTGAATGGATAATGTGTATCATCGGTGAAATACCATGTCTTATTCAATGGTCAACCAAGAGGAAACATGACCCCACAACGAGGTTTGCGACACGGAGATCCTTTGTCTCCTTTCATATTCATCTTATGCACATAAGCGCTCGTTAGCATTCTAAATCATGCAGAGAATCAAGAAAAGATTACGGGGATGCGCGTTTCACGTGCTAGCCCTCCGGTATCCCACCTTCTCTTTGCTGATGATAGCCTGTTCTTCTGCAAGGCGGAGCCACGAGAATGCGATGAAATCATGAAAGCACTGGAGACCTATGGAAAAGCTTCGGGACAATGCATTAATTTTGGAAAATCTTCCTTACTCTTTGGTAAGAGGATATGTTGACATGTCAAGGATACTCTAAACCATTCAACTGGAATTGATAATGGGGGAGGAATGGGTTCCTATCTTAGTATCCCTGAAGATATTAGTGGTTCGAAGGTAAGGCTCTTTGCCTTTCTGAAGGAATGACTGCAAAACCGTGTTAATGGCTGGACATGAAGATGGGTAACAAGGGGAGAAAAGGAGGTGCTAATAAAGTCTATACTGCTGGCGCTACCTACATATGTAATGTCAACTCTTCTTCTCCCCTTGGAGACTTGTGAGAACTTAGCTAGTGCCATTACACAGTTCTGATGGAGCTCGAACCGTCCTAAGAGAGGAATTCACTGGGTTAAGTGGGAGAAACTCTGCAAATCAAGGGAAGAAGGAGGAATAGGATTCAAGATGATCCATGAATTTAATCTCGCATTACTTGGGAAGCAGTTATGGCGATTAGTGCAATTTCCGGCTCTTTACTGGCAAGAGTCTTGAGAGGACGATATTTTTGAAATAGCTCGCCGCTGTGATTAAACGATGTAAACAATCCCTCATATGGGTGGAGGAGTATAATGGCTGCAAAGCCATTAATAACGTTGGGGATTAGACAAAAGGTACACTATGGGAATGAAATTAGGATGTGGGAAGATCTTTGGAACCCAACGATACCGGAGACACCAGCTAGGTCAATTGCACCAGTACTTCACCCAATGATGCCAGTAAGTAGTCTGATGATTGGAAACCCGAAGAGATGGAATGCTGAAATGCTAGAGAATTATGTCCATCAGGAGGACATCACATTGATCCACTCGCTGGCCATAAGCCAAGACTACCGTCGAGATTGATATTGTTGGAGCTATACGAAGAATGGGATGTACACTGTCAAATCAGGTTATTGGGTGGCAACAAACTTGGTTAAGAAGAGTCATTGGAGGTGCATGAGCCTAGTATTACAAAGCTTCAGGACTTTGCTTGGAAAATAAAAGTTCCTCCCAAAATGAGACATCTTATTTGGCAGACGATATCATGGCAACTAGCAGTAACAAGTAATCTGACTCATCGTCATATAAGATGCGACAACTATTGTCCTCGCTGTGGTGCAGATGATGAAACTATAAATCATGCCATCTTTGAGTATCTTCCTGCCGTACAGACATGGTCACATGCGTCAACCCGAACACCTCCAACACTTTTCCCAAGTGGAAGTCACTTCACAAATATAGATTACCTCTTCTGGCGGAAGAATGATATTGAAGATCCAGAATTGGACAAGGATCCATATCCTTGGATCATATGGTATATTTGGAAAGCGAGAAACGACAAACTCTTTAGAGGAATAGACAGAGACCCTTTGGAAACTGTCAGACACGATGAATCTGAATGCCAAGCTTGGTTTGACGCAAATCAAAGACCGGAAGAAACGATGGAAGAACAAAATACAGAAGGGGCTCCAATCTCCGAGCGATGCATGACAGATGGGTCATGGACACATGACGCACTCTTTAGTGGTTATGGATGGATATGGGTAAATTCAAGAGGAGTGACGCAACTATTGAGAGCAAGAAATCAACAACGACGAATCTCACCATTGCATTATGAACTGAAGCTTTATCTTGGGCAATGGAGTGTACGGTCCAGGTATCGACATGTCAATCTTTTGGGACTGACTGCAAGGACTTAATCTCGATGATCAAAGACCCTAAAGCATGGCCGAGCTTTTCTACTGAGCTGGTTGTTCTGTTCCGGTCTTGTTCCCCATACCACCTCAAGCTTGAGTAATAGAACAGCCGTTTGAAGGAAAAAAAAACTAGACTTAGTCAGCACGTCCATGAGGATATTTTTGTCATTTTAAATATATTTGATGTTATTATAAATATTTTAAATATATTATTTCTATTTTAGGATTATATATCATGTAACTCAATAGTATTGTTATCTTTATTTGGCATTATTAATATATATAGTGATTTTCTTAATACATTTACTTTGTTATTAATTTTTATTATTTACTAATATATTTTCAAGTTAGGTACAATAAAATAATAATATAAAATAATCAAATAGATAATTTTCTTGAAAATATGTTTTTTCTTTAGTTTGTACATTTTGCTATAATACATTTTTAAAATTTATTTATTTATATTATAGAAAATAAATATGTTTAAGATAATTAATATTTACATGTTGTGCTTAAAAGAATACTTTAACATATATTATTTTTATTATTTTACAGGATTTATAAGTAAAAAATATTGTTTTGTTCAAACAATATAGCCCTGTTATTTTAGTAAATTTTATACATAGTGCGTCTATCATATTATTTTAGTAAGTTGTATTGATATAGGATTTTTTTGGATGTTATGATATAAAGTTTTTTTTATATTTAATTAATATTTCAAAATATTAGATTGCTTTAATGTTCACAACATATATAGTTTGTTTTTTCGTGGTGCATTTCAAAAAATATTAATTATTATCTATGATTTTATTGTTTGTAAAATTTAAGATATTATCATTTTGAGCTTGAATATATATTTTCAAAATTTTATATTTTGTTAAGAAAACTTTCAAAAATACACTATTATTTTTGAGTTTTGAAGATTTTTTTTTTTTTTGATGAAATGTGAAATTTATTGATCATGTAGAAAGAATATGAATTTACATACGCTATGGATACCTAAGAACATTTACAAGGCTGTATAATGAATGAACTCATATGATTTAAAGTGTAACTTCGAACCAACGTCTTCTCAAACCCTCCAACTTGTGACCCACCTTGAAATGGAGATAAGTGATTCTGTTCCTTATCTCCTTTATCAATGATTCTCACTACTTGTTCTGCTGTTCGAAAGCCAGTATTGTGTCTGCGAGTGTTCCTCTCCTTCCATACATTGTAGACACACGCTTGGAACAACATTTTAATCAGGATCTTATCCATGCTTTGCAAATTGTTTCTGCACACAAAATGCAGCGTTGCCGACCAGTCAGGATCAATCCTATTCCCAGTCAGTCGGTTCGCTAATGAATCCCAAACCGTGAAGGAGAAAGGACAAGCGAAGGAGTTTTGAAGATTACATGAATTTTGAACTTGTTTTTGTTACTACAGTAATACATTATTTTATAAAAATATTTGAATTTTTGGTAATCTTTTCTAAATGTTTCTTAACAGATTTTGTTATAATGAAAAAAATATATAATTTGATTAGTCATTAATATTTTAAATGAATTACTAAAAGTTTATAGTTCTCTAATAACATATTTTTTAAATAGTATATGAACTTAATTATATACTATTATATTTTTGTATAAAAACATTTTAAACAATATATTTCTGAAATTTTCAAAATAAATAAAAACATAATATATAGTTGTATATATACAAGTTTAACTTATGTTAATAAATTAATTTTTGTATCAAAAATATTATGTACTTTACAAATTTTAACTCATTTTAATGATGAATGATAATTTATTTAAATGAAACAAATTTAAGAAATAAAATTTATTAATTTATATATTTAATATAAAATTTTTATATTTAGTTCATATAGCACTTTATTTTAATGCAATATATAACTATAGAACTTATAAAAAGTAGTATATAATTTGTATTTTATTTTTTATAATAAAACTTTAATTAACATTGATATATAATAATATTATATTGCTAATTAAAAAATTAATTTATATGTTATTTTATAAAAATATTTAAAATTTGAAGTAAGATATTGTTAGATTATTTTTCAACAGATTTTGTTATAATGAAAAAAAATCAAATTTATAGTTGGTTTGTTATTTATATAAATTATCAAATATGTCATATTAACTAATTCTTTAAATGGATTACTATGAATTAATAGTAGATAAAAAATAGTACTTAAATTAATTGATTAGAAGTTGCGTGAAATAAGCTTAAGGTCCAACTGGAACCACTTTCAGAATACTAGAAACTGTTGGGAAAACAATAAAAAAGAATCATCTTTTATTTATACTATAAAACAAGAGTCAAATGATAATTTTGGGAGTGACATGTGTCCTTTTAAAAAAAAATCTAATACAAGTTTTTTACTTGACAAACGTTTTGTAAAATAAAATGATTACAACTTTTTATAAAACAAGATTCAAAGACAATTTTGGAAGTGACATATGTCCTTTAAAAAAAACCTAAAACAAGTTTTTATTTTATTTTTGACAAACATTTTGTAAAATACAATGATTACAACTTTTTTAAATCCCCACTCTCTCCATAACTACTTCGGTTTTCCATTATCTCAACGATTTTGTGAAAAAAAAACACTACTATTTTTCTCAAAGTGTACTATAACTACTATTGTTTTATTAAATAAATCTTTAAAATTTTAATTTCTAGCACTTTTTAAAAAGGAAAACATTATATTTTATAAATCTATTTTTGATTTAAAAATTAAAAAAATATATAAAAAAATATTAAATGCTCTTTTTCAATTTTGTTTAAGATTTTTGAAAATGAAAATTACTGTCATATGACCTATTACAATTATATTCTCTTTACAATTTCAGAAAAAATAAATTGCTATCAAATAGTTATTTTTAGTTATTAATAAATGATTTTAAAAGTACTATTTTTACAATTCGTATCAATACTAATTTTACACTTCTTTTGTTAGTTAAATAATTTTTAATATCATGTTCATTATCAAATATTCTCTTAAAAATATTGTCAAATAAATTTTTACAATTCTCTTTTGGTTAGGACTTAAAAATATGATACAAACTTCTTTTGTTTAGGATTTTTATATAAAAAAAAAATAACTATCAAATTTTATTTTACAGTTTTTTAGGATTCTAGAAAAGGAAATTAATATTTCATAATTTGTTATAATTATATTTTATCTAGGATTTAGAAAAATAAAATTTAAATCAAATAATTATTTCCAGTTAATATTAACTATTTTAAAAAGTTTCCATTTTCAAAATTCATTTTTTTTCAATATCACTAATAGTTTTACAACTTTTCTTGTTAGTTAAATAATTGTTACTATCATGTTTATCATTGGTTAAGATTAGAAAATATTTTTTTTTTGACAAATCTATTTTATTTAGGATTTTAGGAAAATAAGAAGTTATTTTTACATAATTTCTGTTTTTATTAACACATTGACTATCTAATTTTTTTTAATTGACACATGTAACAGTCATATTAGATGAAATATTTGAAATTAATTTTATTTATATTTTTCTAATACAAAATTATTAAAATTAAATTTAGTGAATTATAAAAAAAATAAGATTGCTTTTACATTTTTTATTTTATTTAGACTTTTAAAAAGGAAATTAATTATCTTTTTTTTGTCGACGAAATTAATTATCTTATAATTATTTTTTCTTTTGTATTTTTATACAACTATTTTATTTTTAATAGAAAAGTTTATGTTTAATTATTTAAATATTTTGTCTTATACATACAAACACATATGCATCATATTCACACATATTAATGTACGACAACAATATCAAAATTAAAAATTATGTTAGCATCATAAGATATAATAATGATAATATAAGTTAAGTTGTATCAATAAATTAAAATAAAATACTCAGGTAATATTTTTCATGTAAATACTAGGGTTTTTTGCAAAAGTGACTCAAAACTTGGAGTCAAACAGAAAACTAACCTTTTCTTTTGACTCTTTTTTTTTTGAGATTTTAACCCCACACCTGCATTTTATCTACGAAAATGCCA
>NC_027752.1:23702538-23702770 GCF_000695525.1 Brassica oleracea var. oleracea
ACCACTTCATACAGAGCACTGTTATATGCACAAAGATTGGTGAGAGGATCAGCAGAAGAAGGGTATTCGCGTCTGGCATCATATCTCGAGCAAATCTCCATTGCAAATCTCGAGCAAATCTCCATTGCAAATCAACATATTGAGGAACGAGAATGCTTTCCTCCAGAACTAAAGCGTGGTCGGGGGAGACCGAAGAAATCAAGATGGCAATCTTGGTTGGAGCTATCTAGGA
>NC_027752.1:23704768-23707032 GCF_000695525.1 Brassica oleracea var. oleracea
AATTTATACCTCCTAAGACATATGTTAATTACATAATTCCCATTTTTCACTTATCAAAATATTTTTTACAAAATTTTTAAATTATGTTTAAGACTAACTGTCCAGACGACTTTCAGTTAAGTCGTCTGGACGACTTATTTTCAAGTCGTCTAAACAGACGACTTGCGAGGGGTAGAAACGTAAAAAAAATTCTGTTTTCTTGTTTGGTCACAAGGGGATAGTTGTAATTTCAATAGCCTTTTAGGTTACTTTTGCCTTTGACCCAAGTTGGGGTATTGTTTTGGGTTTGACTCCAAGTTTTGAGTCACACTTGGCAATTCTCCCTAAATACTATTGTGTTTTGTAAGAATAATATTTGGAAGTTTAAACCTAAATATAGATGTGAAATATTTATAGTTATTTTTGGTCATAATTTTTTAACATACAATTATCTATTGAAAAGGAAAATTAAATACTTATAATAAAATAATAAGATTACTTTTACAATTTTCTTTTAAATAGGATTTAAAAAAAATTTATTTTAAAGTTGTTTTTTGATTAGGATTCTGAAAAAAGAAAATTACTATTAGGATTATTTTTTGCAATTATTTTTTGATTAAGATTCCGGAAAAAGAAAATTACTATTAAATAATATTCATAATTCTTTTAATAATATTTATAATTCTCTTTAATTAAAATCAAATTCTTTTTAATAAAATTTGTTTTTGTTAATATCCTAGTATATATTTTTAATTATGAGATAGATTAACTCATGTCAAAATCTTAAATATATAATTGTTATGTGTCGCGAACAATTTTGAAGAACCAAGTTTTATATAATAAAATATTGAATTTATGGGGTTGGAGTTAACAAAGTGGAGATTTGAGATAAATAAGAGAAACCGGGTGTTACATGTCCAAACCCAAATTTACAAAACCTAGTTTTTTCTGGAATCCAAAACAATCACTTTCTCTCGACTTGCAAAACGATTTCCCAACTGAGATTACCTCAGGTTTATAACCAGTTGGTACCTATGGATTTCTTGCAGAAATAGATTTCCAGAGACAAAATCTCGATGTAGCTCTTCCTAACTGGAAAACTTCTCAAAAAAAACCTCCCACAAAAACTAAAAAACATATGAACCCAGAATTAGTTTTAACAGATTCGCCTCCACATATTGAAATAGCAATAAATTTTATAATTACGAATAAATTTCATAATAAGCTTCTTAGTCGAGTAGGGTTGGTTGTTTCGGAAAGTTGGGAGCAAGATATTTTCCAATGATACCAAAATCACAATCTGGATATCCTCTTAGATCAATAAACGGCTCTCAAAAGGTAAATGTTTAGAATAAGTGATCCATACAAGTAAAAATTAAAAATGAAACCGCGCGTTAGTGGTCCAGTGGTGGTTGAACTATCTCGCTCTCTGCCCCTTCTTCGGGAGGTCAAGGGTTCGAGGGCCACCGCTGGCAGATGTTGCTCTTGAGGGTCTTCGGGCCCAATACGGACACTTCACACGCGCGCGGCCACTGGTCCAATTACATGTGGCTGGCCAGCACCTCTGGATGACCCTCGGCGGGCTCCGGCGGGTCCTACGGGGGGTCACCGGACGGTCTTTGGGCGCTAGTCGGAGTCCTACGGGTCATCCGGACACCAGAGTCATCAAAAAAAAATTAAAAATGCCATTAACAAGATAGAATACAGTGATTAGCAAGATAGAATACAATGACTCGTATTCAGAGATATATATATAGAGAGAGAGCTTTGTAGTTTACAATTTGGAGATCATTTTGAGTGGGTCCGATACATTTTTTTGGCATGACTAGGGGTAGGAAGATTACAGAGGAGTGTGACTCTAGAGGAAGATATTAAGGTTTTGTTATGGGATTCTTTTCTTGACTTCCAAAGCTTGACTTCCCAAACCTGAATGGTTTTCCCCGAGCTTACAGGAGATGCTTGGGCGAACACAATGTCTCCAAGATCGGCACTCTTTAAGTGGTTGATCGAGAGTTGAATTCCAGCCACCCTTTTGAGATCAGTAGCCATGTAAGCTCCTATACTTGCTAAAGACTCAGCGATCAAAGCAGATACACCACCGTGTAACACCTTGAAAGGCTTTTGAGAAAGAAATAAAATCAAAATTTCTCAGAACTGTGATCGGGAAACCAAAGATCAAACTGAAGAAGAAGAAAGTGATAGGAACTGGATGTATATTTGACTATAACCGCCCAAACTATCTCTAATCGAGAATCAAGCCAAAGTCAATTACAAGAAGGCCTTAG
>NC_027752.1:23707132-23722873 GCF_000695525.1 Brassica oleracea var. oleracea
AGTATCATCACCCGAAAATGATGGAAGTTCTACACGTTTCAACAAACCATCGCACTTCTCCGTCAATGAGTTCCGTTAAATACCTTCCTCCGATCTAGACGTACGACCCGTTTCCCAGTTCGATTGATGTACCGGATGATTAGGATGTCGATACGGTTGTGGACTCGGCTCCGATACCTCCACAGCTTTTGAATCTTTCTTCGCAATCAGCTCACACAACTTCGAGAAGTTCGAATCCATCTTCGATTGTAACTCCTCATAGTGATCTTACGATTTCCTCTCCAGATCTTCGATCTTCGACATTGATTTCTCCTCCAATGCTCAAATCGCCGCTCGAAACTCGCTATTCGTCTCCTATTGCGACGAAGTATGATCGCGCCACGTCTTTGAGAGCAACTCCATCGTCACCGGTTCGTCTTCTCCCTGGCTACACAACACTTTCTTCATCGTATCTCTCTCCGTCGACGTCACGATTGTTCGATCCAGAGCGCTCACACCGCACCAATTTGATAGGAACTGGATGTATATTTGACTATAACCACCCAACCTCCCCTCTTGAAATCTCTAATCGAGAATCAAGCCAAAGTCAATTACAAGAAGGCCTTAGCCACCCCCCCCCTCCGTAAAATAAGAGCTGGGTCCTCTTATATAGTGAGGCCCAGTAACAAATGAAACACTATCTTTATTATCCTGTAACCACCACTGCCAACTCATCCTTGCAGCTCACGCCATCCTCCTCTTCTCCATTTTCCTTCTTCTTCTTCCTCACATATACCTTCGATAGCATATCAGAAGGACGAACAAAGAACCTGACAGCAGATTTGAGAAACGGGAAGACGACCGGTGACACGTGTTGTAGACAGTTCATCGATCTCGAAGCCTAAGATGTGAAGCGGAAGGGCTAAAGCTTTGGTTTTGGACGATGCAGGATCCATTTGTGCGATCTGTGGTGGGGTTAGGTAGGTGAGTGTCTTCTTAGGAGTTAGATAATAACCAAGGATGGGACAAAGTGGGTAGGATAGGTTGAATTGTCTTGTTGGTCGAATATTTTTGAAACTGAGAGTGATAGCGGGGGTCCACTCCCCTCTAGTCCAAATGTCAAAAGCTGATAAACATTCTTATCAGATAGAATTTTTTTTTTTCTCCTGTCGAATGTGGGACTTGAAGCCTTATAATGGGCTACAGTAAATTAAGGCCCTTTTGTGGCACATAATAAACTAATCTATTATTATTTTAAAAGTGAATTTGATTATTTATCATATTCTCAATGATTTTAGGATAAATTATATTTTAATTATTATTATTAATTAAGTTTTATTTTAACTTGTTATATATATTTATCATGATATTTAAGATAATTAATAAATATGAATCTATTTTATTGATATATATATATATAGTATTTAAAAAAATATATATTTAATATATATACTTATCATGATATTTAGAAAATTTAATTAAAAATATATATATTAACAACTTATTTGAGAGAGTAATTCACTCATTAGGATAATTTGAATGATATCACTTGGCCGAGAAAAATCTCCAGATACATCATTGTGCAAGCCAGCATTACCTTGAATCTAAGGAGGCAATCGAAGCTCTCTTAAACTTCAAACAATGATTCAGAGAAAGCTCTGGAGAGTTTCTCTGTTTTGTTCACCATTAAAACTTTGTCGTTAGCTCATAGAGCTCTCTCTTTTTGTCGAACAACAGATCTGCGCGCTTGTAAGGAAGCTTGGGTTCATATGCATAACCCAAATTCGGACATCCTTTCAAGTTATACTCATTGGCAGGTCAAAGTCGAGCTTGATGAATCGATTGTGATTGTGGTTTTGTCTCCTTGTGTTGATCTTGGTGTTGTGCAGATGGGAGAATGAATGTATTCACGCATCATCAAGAGTAAACAAATTAGAGGATGATGAACCCTTGTGATAAGCTAGATCTGGATTTTTGCTTTCGCCGTGTTTCTGGATTTGCTGCCGCATCTTTTGGATGGATCCGGACGTCTAACAATCTTAGGCTCACGAGAGAGAGAATCAAACCAGTTTCATCTCTCGAGACCGCTCCGACATCGTCTTCTTCTTCAGACGTCACCGATTTAGCTTCACTCGAGCAATCCATGGAGAGTCTCGGCCTAGGTATCGATGTCGTCGTCTCCTGTCTCGCTAGATTTTTTCTTCCAGATTTCCGGTCCACCAGTGGAGATCGTCGAAGACGGGAAACCTTACGTGATGTTCGGAGACGACAAGCCTATAGTATTGGGCTCGTTGGTGGGCCTTTAGTGACATCAACCGCCGGGCTTCATGAAAAGCTTCCTTCTTTACCGAGATGACTTGTGGTCAAGCTAGATCTAGGGTTTTCCCAAATTTGATATGCTTTGAAGATAGTTCTCCTTAGTCTCCTCCTTCTAGCGCCAACTGTTTGACCCAAAAATGGTGTTTATGCTGGTTTTGTTTGTTGGAATCATACAATAAAGAACCTAAGGATAAAGATTAGATTCTTGAAGTTTAAGAGAAATCTAGTGTAAAGTGAATCAAAGAATGTATAAAATCCTAATAGGATGTGTTCTAGGTCTAAATGTAAAAGAGAGGATCCCCTTAATAAAGAGCGGTGTATCTCTATTTATACAAGAAAAAACCTAGAGCTTTATAGTAAAATGAGCCTAATTTATTGTCTAATGGAGCTTGAGGGAGGATGTATATCAACCCCCAACATTAATATCATCCGAAGACCGAAGAAAGACGCAAATGATGCGTTAGGACACAGTTTTTGCAGACTTAGAAGCTACTTTTAGAGGTTGATTGTTTCTAGTTTTTGGAATAGTTTTTGGTTTTTGTTTTTCAAAAACCATTTTTCATCCAATCAAGCTTTTTGAAAAGTAGCTTTCCTAAAATCTAGGGAAACTAGTTTTTAGAATAACTGTCAATTTGTAAACAAAAGCCAAAAACTAGTTTTTTCAAGTTTTTGGTTAGAATTTTTGTTACATTTATTTATTATTACAAAATGTACCACGTACGATGCATTTGTTTTGGTAAACGCACGTGAGCCAAATAGATAAATCACTAGGCTAATACTTAAGGCACTTGCATGCTTGATTACTAATAATAATTCTTGAGCACATCTATATAAACCTAAGGCATATTTCATATATTTTAATTATAACACAGCATAGTTTTACTAAAGTTATGACGCTATTTAAATATTTGATCAAATAATAAACTAATGGTCACATTTTTTTTATTTAATAGAGTAAATTACATCTATGCTAATTATAACAAAACTTAATTTTGATAAAACTATCATAAAATATCTGAATGTTAATAGAGTAAATTTCTGCATCTTTGTGGGATTCAAGATAGTTTTTATTTTATGTTTGATATTGTTGTTTTACAATAATTTTTTAATAAGTTTGGAGAGTGTTTTGATAATAGTATCTTCTTTCTTATTTTTCCATAATAAACTTATTATTATTATTAATATTTTATTATTTTATTATTTTTAAAAGCAAAAACCAAAAACTAAAAACCAAAATCTAAAATTACCAATCAAGTTTTTCAAAAAACAAAAATCTACTGCAAAATCAAAAACTAAAAACTAAAAACCAAAAACTAAAATCCAAAAACCAAAAACTAAAAACCAAAAACTAAAAACCAACAAAACAATCATCACCTTACATTTCTAGCTAAGTGTTTCTCTAGATTAAAATATTTTATTTTTGCCTACAGTTTTAGCATTCTTATATGAACAAATTACATTAAATAAGTTCATTATTGATTGTACCTTTTGTTTGATCCAAAAATGGTGTTTATGCTGGTGATGTTTGTTGAATCAATACAATAAAAGAAACTAAGAATAAGAATTAGATTCTTGAGGCTTAGGAGAAATCTTTAGATGAAATCAAATGGGAAAAAGAATATAAAAGAGATTTCACTGATTGAAGATTCATTACAAAGATGATTACAAATGCAAAGTAAACCTTTTAATACAAAATCTCTATGAAAATATGTTTCTTAGTCTAAGAAGAGGAGAAGATGATCCTTTCTCATAAGGAGGTAGCTCCTTATTTATAGAAATATGAAAGCCTAGGGCTTCTTAGTAATATGTGTCTAGTTCAATGTTTAATAGGCCTTGAGGAGGATGTAAATTCATCCTCAACAGTAAGTCCCCCCAAGTTCGTAGAGAGAGAGAGATGAAGTCGATCTCTGTAAATTTTACGAATAGGGTTTATTAGACAATGAACTAGTCACATTCATGCCTATGATGGTTTAGGCGAGTTTACTTCGAACTTGTGTCTAGTAAAAGGCGAGTTTGCTTTAAACTCGTGCTTAGTGAAAGACGAGTTTACTTGACTCATGCTGAGACAGAGGCGAATTGACTGAGAACTCGTGCCTAGTAGAATGAGAGTTTCTATAAACTCATTCCTAGTCAAAGACGAGTTTTTGTAAACTCGTGTCTAACAATAAGCGAGTCGACCGAAAACTCGTGCCTACTAAAAAGCAAGTTCAGTTTAAACTTGTGCCTAAAATACAAGTTACCGAACTGTTGCCGACCCAAAGTCTCGTGTTGAGATCGTGTGTGCCGAGCAAGTTGTTGGCTTGTATGTTCGTCAGGCTGTGATGATTTTGAGAAACCTTCTGGCTTGCTCCGCTTGTACCGCTTCTAGCAAGCTTGTAGCTGAGGGCCATCCTTCGAAGCATGAGGACATGATGGTGGCAGTCACTTGTTGATTCTCTTTAGCTCAAAGATCTAATCAACTCTGGTTCACAAAAAAACAGGATTAGATCATTACAAACCCAAAAGAAATAAACGAGTTTCACTTAATCAATAGAACTTGTTTCTACTTAGTGTTTGTGAGTTGCACATGATGATATAATAACTGTCAACTTATTAATATCATAAGGCTACCAACAGCAAAGCAATAACATGAGATGAGTGAACAACTTAGAGTTGTTTAATAATTTAAACCAAAGCTATAATGCCTAACACATATGTGTAATTTCAAAGTGATTAAAGCATGTAATGATTTGATAAGAGAGCTTATCTCTGTCGTGAAGGGATAATTGTACGTGGTCAGCGTTTTGACGAGATCACGGTAGCTGCTCCTCGCTTTTGCCGAGATTGCGTACTTGCTGAGAACAAACCATGTGATTGCTATTATCTGAGAAGCCGAGCTTAACGACTGGTTGCAATCTCCACTTTCGCATCAAGAAGAAACTGTTGACGTTGGGGCTCAAGCCAGTAAGAGTAAAACTTCAAAAAGAAGAACTCAAGTCGCTAATAAGCAGTCCTTGAACAGAGCTTGAACTTGTTCTCATCGAACTCATCTCATCTTGGGGTCGTCTCTGTTCGTCAAGCTCGTGGCGAGATGATTGGCCGAGCTTGTCGGAAGTTTGATCAAGTTCTGGTCAGGTTGTTGGTTTCCCTTCCCACAAGTGTGAGAGCTTTTGTCCTCGGCGTTATCCAGATTTGGTTGGTGATGACGTCAAACTTCAAGATGATAGCAGCCGTGGTGTGATCGGCAGAGAACCTTGAGCTTGAGCTTTCCATTCAGACAACTCGTCGGTTCGTCAGTGACTGAGACTGCGACCTCGGAGACGCCACGTTCCTCTTAACAGAACCGTTTGATAGACTCCTCTACTTGGACTGATCTCATACCTCCTGTCCCCGAAAGCTCCTTGCGTACGACCAGATGGCGAGAGCTTTTGGGCTTCAAGAAGCTTGTTAACGCCAAGGGACATGATGATGTCTCATTGGAAGCTTTTGCCAATTACGGCGAGCTTGTCTTGAGACCTTGAGCCAAGAGACAAGGCCTTGTGACCACTGAGCTCGCCTTAATGTTGAAGCTGCCGCAGCTTGGGGATCTCTGAAGGCTATCAGCCTTTGAGGTGGTTGTGAGAGAGAGATCAAGTAACTGAAGCTGATTCAATCTACGCCATCTCTTTCAGATACTAAACTTGTTTTTGAGCCAGATAAGGTCACACTTGGGTCTCTTCTGAACAGGTTCTGTCAAGAACAGAGTCTCTGAAGCTCAAGACTTTCTCCCGACAAAGCTGAGAGCTGATCTTGGCAACGAAGGTCATCTCATCAACATGACGAGAAGAGGAGAATTCTTTTGGTTTAGATGCTCCTAAACCCAACGAATCCAGCTCCACAGCCGTCGACCATGGTCTCTTTGTAGAGCTTCCATTAAATCACCTTCCTCCTCGTCAACTTCTGATCCACTCTCCGGCAAAGACTGAGACTTTCGGCTTATGCATAAACACTAACGCTGATACCACTCAAATTACCCTAAGAGTGTTACTCTCATCAAAAGAGGTTCAGATGTAGTACTTAGGGATCGAATCCACAAGGAGCTAGGGAACAATTAAATCTAGTGTTTATTAATTCTAAAGGTTGTAAATGTTTAAATGAAATAGCAATAGTAACAAACGAAGTAACTAGTAAACGTAACTTGGTTGTAAATGATATTAGATACAGGGCCACTATTCAGGTATTGGAGATTATATTATCTATAGATGCCTAATTGTTACATGCATATGCATGATATGTTAGAGCTCAATCGCTTAACTCAGTGATCAGCTGTCGCATGTTTCACTGGTTAACAGGCTAGATCTCGTGTCTCAACGGTTAGTATGTCGACAACGAGAGAGTGTCGATCGATGGTCCTATTGGGACGTCGACCGATACACCTTTGTCAACGTCAATCGATAGTCAGTTGAGGACATCGATCGACGGGTTCTAGCCAGGCCTATGCGCGAGTATGATATGCCCTACTAAGATACTAAATTGGCGGTTAGCCCTCTCTAGCAATCCTAATATAATAGATAGATGTCAGGATGGGATAACAAGGGTCCTTGAATATGCAATCCTATGATCAAGTTCTAGTTAGCAAGGCTAAAACAAGCAATGAATACAAATCTATCATGAATATCACAACATGGCAGATCTATAGTTTGGGGCTAATCCCAAAAACTATCTGAACCCTAGATCTAATAATTGAACTACTCAGACATAGCAAAGCAATTCATAACAATGAAGAAATATAAACTCATAGTATATATGAAAAGAAATGATAACAAGGAGTTCCAATCACAAGTGATCTTCTCTCCAAAACTTGTAACAAAAAGGTCTCTACCAAAAAGCTCTCCTGCCGTCAAAATACTTAGGCAGTATATAATCTACTAGGTTAAAAACTCATCAGGGCATTTCCGTAATTTGGCTTGGCCTTGGGTTTTAAGTCTGCTGAATCCAAAATGTCGCGTGTCTGATGTCTCGACATCGATCGATGGTACTTGTGTACATCGATTGATATAAATCTTCATCTGTCGAGGCATCTCCTGGTATCGATTGTCAGCATTGATGCGCATCGATCGATTGTTCTTCCTCTCGTCGACCTCTACGTGGTCAGCTCGGGTGAAATGTCCTTTAAGCTCCAAAATGCTCCAAAGTCATAGCTTTACTTCGAAATGCACCTGAACCTGAAAACATACCTAGAAGAGTAGAAAACATAGATATATATATATATAGTAAAACACCTATATACCATGGATGAAAGCGGGTCAAATCCAAGGTATATCAAACGCGTTCTGGATCTGTCAGTTCAGTGACATCTTTCAGACAAGAGAGGACTTCATGCCTGAGATCGATAGAGTTAAGTTCCAGAGAGAGGAGAGATCGGTTTCTGAAGATGGAGGGCTCCATGATCCGGTTCATGAGGTTGGGCTTGAAGCTTCCTCGAGTAGGTTTTCGAGATCGTCGGAACGAGACTCAATCATTGCGAGATCGCCATCGCCGCTGAGATAAAGTATTGAGCTTTGCTGCAATCTCTACGAGCCAAAGGATGAGACGGCAAGCTCATAATCTTTGTGGAATCAAAAGCCAAGCTTTTTTTTCTTTCTTTTTTTTAGAAATAGAAGATGAATATCGATCTAGGATTCTTTCATGTTTGACATGCTTTGAAGATAGTTCTCCTTAGCCCCCTCCTTCTAGCGCAAACTCTTTGATCCAAAAATGGTGGTTATGCTGGTGATGTTTGTTGAATCAGTAAAATAAAAGAATCAAAGAAGAAGAATTAGATTCTTGAGGCTTAGGAGAAATCTTTAGATGAAATCAAATGGAAAAAAAAAATATAAAAAAGATTTCATTGATTGAAGGTTCATTACAAAGATGATTACAAATGCGAAGTGAACCTTTTAACACAAAATCTCTATGAAAATATGTTTCTTAGTTTAAGAAGAGGAGAAGATGATCATTTCTCATAAGGAAGTAGCTCTTTATTTATAGAAATATGAAGTCTATGGCTTCCTACCAATATAGACTTAGTTCAATGTCTAATGGGCCTTAAGGAGGATGTAAATCCATCCCCAACACCTTTTTTCATTCGCATAAAATAAGTTCATCATTCATATATAATACAATTTCATTTATGAATAGTAGCCAACTCTATCTATAATAGTGTCATAAAGATTTGCTTTACAACATCAACAAATCACTTCAGTTCTTACTTTATAAATTAACTTCAAAATAGAATTGAGTTTTACTTTCATTTTTTTTTTACTATAACGTAGAATCATGAATCAAAAATTAAAATGATTCTACTTTATATTTTATTATAGACTTAAAATTAAGTGGAATTACAGATAATTTTCAAAACAAAGTGGAATATAAATTAGGAATGCTCTCATTTCTATTGTGAACTACTTATTGAGCTCATTACGTGCCAGGAAGCTCTTGATGTTGGCCGTTCCTCGCACCAGAAAGCATGCTTTGGTAAATGTTTGCTTGGAGGCATAATATTATTTGTATAACTAATGTAACAATCACATTTGTTTGCAGGTGAATCTGTTGGGTTTCCGATTTTCTTAGAAACATGTTTGTTGGAGTTGTTGGTAGTTTTTTTAGAAATAATGGAAACAGTGGATAGTCTTATGCGTGAAAAAATACGTTTTAGCATGTCCATGTTCACGTAGGAGGGGATGGTTTGCGCTAATAAGTCTTCGGTTTGCTAATTGCAGGAAAGTTTAAAGCGCATATTTAAAATCATGAACATAGACAGATTTGGGGCTGATGACTAAATGGGAATTCTGAAGTTATAATTTTGTAAGATAAACGTGTCCTCGATGTTGTAAGTCAGGCTGAAGGCATGATTTTTTCTTCAGTGTCAAATAATAGCAATGTTTTGTGCGTGTCTAAGGTTGCCTCAATTACTGAAACTAGATTCATAAGTTACGTCCTCACCAAGGCTAGTAAATAATCAAAATAATTTAACAGTAGCGGTTTTAAATTAGTCATGCCCATTTCAAATTATAGAAAATTTTAAAAATCAAAAGAAAAAGGAGTAGTGGTGTTCGGTCGTCGAAATAGTTCGATAAGTAAGGAGCTAAGTCTTCGGGAGCTTTTTTTTCCCGCGGGCTCCTTTATCGGAAATGGTATCTTCTCAGTATTTATTCCACCTGGAATAGGTTCAGTAGGCGAGTGGAGCTCGCAGAAACAGCTCCTAAAAAAATCCTGGATGCATCCATCCCTACACTGGCCTCAGGGGTTGCTTACACCAAGGGAGCGCTTTGTTGTCAGAGTTCCAGCTCTAGGCATGTCATCACCTAGGTTGTACACCTGGACATGGATAATTAAAATATCTCAATACTAAATAGAGTGAGGTGAGTTGAGTTGCAGAGAATGATACACTTTCCTAAAAGTTGGGTTGTGGTGGACACTCATCATGGTCAAAGAAGTGCTCTCGTTAAGTAAAGTTAAATGCGGACAGTTTTAACTGGAAAGTGTAGGTCCTTCCAACTAAATCCCTGAGGCATTCTGGGAGGGATCTCTCATCTGAGTCTTTAACACCTGGGTTCTGTTTGCAGATTACATTCTAGCAAGCAATGAAATATTTGGTAAAGAGCCTAGTAGATGCGAAATTGTAGTGTTTGGGAATGTTACCATTAGCTGTGCAACCTCTGCAGCTGTGACATTTGTCATCTTGGTGACAGACCCATTGAAATCCACATATACAACACATTCAGAGACATCAGAGATAGACATTTGCATACGGAACCTGCATAAGTCACATAATATGAGTGATTAGATATGGTTGGTTAAAGGGTATGAGGGATGTTCTGTTTAGTGTGGATAACCTAAAAACATGAGATTTAGCACCACGTGTTCGTACATTCATTGTCCACTTCCGCAGAGCAGAGAAACTTGCCTGCATGTGGTTGCATTACATCAGAATCAGTAACTTAAATAGATTAGCAGTACAAAAAATGGATGAGATGAGCTAAGGGTGCACATGTGGCACCTTCTTTACTGATTTGTTGAAAGATGTTCAACCGATGTCTGCTTATATATCCCTGGATGAGGGTTGACCGAGACACAAGCCCTGTTCGTTTGTACATCTGGAAGATGCATCCAGATGGTACATCTAGATGTCTTATCCAGATGCTCCATCTGGATGTTGTTCGTTTTTTCATTTCATCCATACATCCAGATGAATCATCTGAATGCAAATATGCAACTATGTTGTTTGCTTTTCATTTTTTAACTTCCATTTGCATCTAGGTGGACTTGTTAATAAAATGACTAAAATATAATTTTTTACGTTTCTGCGGAAAAATAGTATTTTTACAGTTTTGGCCGAAAATATTTTTGCGGTTTTTGAGGAAATATGTGATTTTCGCGAAAAAATGCATTTTTATGGTTTTGGCGGAAAAATACATTTTATGGGTTTGGCGGAAAAATACATTTTATGGGTTTGGCGGAAAAATACGTTTTTGCGATTTGGACGGAAAAAGTGTGTTTTGAAGTTTTGGCGGGAACAATTTTTTTTCACGATTTTGGCGGAAAAAGTTTTTTTTTTGCAATTTTGGCGGAGAATTTTTTTTTTACGATTTTGGCGGGAAAGGCATTTTTTGCGGTTTTGGCGGGAAAATACATTTTTTCCGGTTTTGCCGGGAAAATACATTTTTCTGGTTTTGGCGGAAAAATGCGTTTTTCTGGTTTTGGCGAGAAAATACGTTTTTCCGGTTTTGGCAGGAAAATGCGTTTTCCGGTTTTGGCGGGCAAATGCGTTTTCCAGTTTAAGCGGGAAATGCATTTTTTCGGTTTTGGCGGGAAAATGCGTTTTTCCAGTTTTGACGGGAAAATATGTTTTTCCGGTTTTAACGGGAAATGCATTTTTCCGGTTTTAGCGGAAAATACGTTTATCTGGTTTTAGCGGAAAAATGCGTTTTTCTGGTTTTAGCGGGAAAATGCGTTTTTCCGGTTTTAGCAGGAAAATGCATATTTCCGGTTTTGGCGGGAAAATTCTGTTTTCCGGTTTTGGCGGGAAAATTGTATTTTCTGGTTTTGACGAGAAAATCATTTTTCCAGTTTTGGCCGAAAATGCTTTTAGGAGTTTTGGCGGGAATATGCGTTTTTTTGGGTTTTGGAGGGAAACTGCGTTTTTTTTTTTGTTTTGACAGGAAATGCATTTTTTTCGGTTTTGGTCGAATAGTGCGGCTTTACTGGTTTAGCCAAAAACTATGTTTTTATGAAAATGTGGGTTTTATGTTTTTTTGCGGAAAAACCTATCTTGCGGTTTTGACGGGAAAGTTTATTTTTCAGTTTTTGCGAGGAAATGCATTTTTGGTTATAGCGGAAAAATGTATATGCAAAAAAACTAGAATTTACGGTTTGGAAATAATATTTTGATTTTAAAAGGTCATTTTTGTCATTTATCATTTTGGACTGAAATAGATGCATCTGCATCCAGATGCACCCTCAAGACTCACCTTCATTTGGGTGAGAATTTGAGATGAGTTTTTAAAAAATCAGCTGGATGATCCATCTAGATGTAGCATTATAATGCACAAAACGAACATCAATTTGCATCTTCACCCTGATGAAACACTTGGGGTGAGCAAACGAACAGGGCCACAATAAAAATCATCAATTACCAATATGAAGTTTTACATTCGGTGCAAAAATATCATAGTTTTACTTAAGTAAAATAACATTCTCATCCACCAAGATATCAACACCCATGAGATCACTACTCTTGTTGACATTTCGTGCTTGTGGAAACTGATATCACTCAAATTACCTTAAAGAGTGATTTATAATCTCTCAAATAAGAGGCCGAGTTGTAGTACTTAGGGATCGAATTCAGAGGGAGCTAGAGAACACAATAAATCTAATAGTTATATGATTAAGCTAGGCTAATAGATTATTAATGCAGTAAATATAGTAAATTGCAGGGGCGAACAAGGTAGTTGTTCTTATGAGACTGAGAGTTGTTTGCTGGTAGGATGGTTGCTAGATCTAGGGTTTAGGCACATGAATTATACTCAATCTGTTCCTAAATATAAGATGTTTAGATAGAAACATACATATTAAGAAAACTACCTTTTGTCTATAAAGTATCATTAAAACTATAAATGAATTGAGTAAACAGTTTTTAATAAAGTAAAAGTTAGCTAGGAAAATGAAAACATCTTATATATTAGAACATTAAAATTTTGTAAAACATCGAACAGAGGGAGTAATAGATAAGATGTTAGGCAAGCTGATACGCTAGGACTCAACCGCTCACTTTATAACACTATTGATCAACGGTCGAGTGTCGATGTTGATTGATGGTTGTGGCGAGTTGATTATCACTAAGGATGGTCGATCAGCTATCACGTATTTCTAACAAACCTAACTCAATCATAATATTATTAGACAAAGATCTAGTCTCGCAGTATCCTATGTCCTAAGTTCACGATCTAGTTAATTACTCTAGAACCATGCGTTAAGAATACTTCTAATCACTGCTATTAATTCTCTAACAATCCTATTTTGGGGCTAATTTATCACAACCATATAGAACTCTAAACCTAACAGGTGGATATACTCAAACATGATAGTTATCACAGAAATCATAGATGAATATATAACAAATTGCAAAAGATATTAAAACCAAAACATGCACACAGCTCGGTCGCTACGTGCGACCGAGCACCCGTACTACTCGGTCGCTACGTAGCGACCGAGCCCAAGACAAGCTCGGTCGTTACGTAGCGACCGAGAACGCGTACGCGTACTGCGACCGAGGTAGCGACCGAGGTTGTGTTCCATTCGGTCGCTACGTGGCGACCGAACTCATCCGAAACGTCGATACAAAACGAATCCATGCATTCTCGTCTACTCTTCGATGCTATCTCCCGAAGACCGTAGCGAACCCATTTCATGTTTTCCGCCATTCAAAGTCATCAATCAAACTTTACGATAAAAACCGCGGAAAGATCGTTTTTATCAAAAGAAGTCGTAATAAACGCTTCAAGTCGAAGGACGGCCCAAAGGGACATAAGAAATGACTCGAAGCCCATCTTACAATTTCTTAAACCAGCAGCCCGTAAACCATGGAACGGTTTACGCTTGGTTCGCAAGGAAGGATAAATACCAAGTTTCTGCGGATAAATACAAAATTTTGAAGATAATTACGAAGATCGGGAAAATGGAATATCTTCATTTTTATGCTATGACGGCTTAAGGGCAGAAGGAGAAAAGCGTAAACAGACCTAGGAGCGAGTATATAAGGAGTCCTAGGCGAGAGGCATGAAGGGGGAACTTATTCAGAGCGAACCTAGCACTTAGAGCAATTAGACAACTTTCCATTTTTTATTATTTCGAGCTGCGACTCAATTAGGTTTAGCCGTCTTAGGGTTGAAAGAACTAGAAATCTCGCCGACAGCTCTCGAGCCCAGGCTTATACCTTGTTGTAAACACTCATACGCAAATTCAGAATAAGACTTCTCTTTGCTCTCTTTTTATGATTTTTATATTTTGTCGTTGTTATCTCGTGTTCTGATTGCTTAGCGTGTGGTATTAGCAGATATTCGGGACCTCTGGGAAACTAGGGTTCTCCTACTTTCCTTATTTAAACGGAAATCGACTGTGAGAATTTCGGTTCCCACAGTTTGGCGCTAGAAGGAGGGGGGGGGGGTACTGATGAATCTAACTCTCAGCCATAAAACGCTTGATCAAAACAATGTCAGAAAATACGAAAGACAAAATTGCAGTTTGCAATAACGCTGGTAAGACAGCCCCAGCCGCCACTGCACCTATGGCCAACGCCTACGCAAACGACACAGTTCTTGAGAAAATAGAAAACCTTGCAGCGACTTTTCGGCACAAGAAGTGCAATGAAACGAGCTCGCGATTTCTCTTTCTAAACATAAAGGGAAATGATAAATCTTATAAAAACCTCGTAAGTTTGGCTCATTACCGAACAAAAGAAATCTCAATGTGTAAGGGTTTTACCAGAACAGATTTTTCGAAAACATGTTGGAAGGGTAAAACTTGTTCTCCCAAAAACCGCAGAAAACCCCTAGGTTAATCGCGGAAAAAGGAAGCGCAACAAATTGATTACACAGCTCAGTCGCTATGTAGCGACCAAGCACGCACACATAGCGACCGAACACGCACACAGCTCGGTTGCTACGTAGCGACCGAGCACGCACACAGCTCAGTCACTACGTAGCGACCGAGCTCAAACCAACTCTCCACTCGCTACGTAGCCACCTGTCAGGCCTCCAAAAAGTCCTCCTTTGCGTTCTCTTTTGAATCCTCATTGAAACGCTTTACGTTTCTTCTCAATCAGAGTCTCCATAGAGATTTTACGACGAAAAAAGTAGGACTCTTCTTGGCTTGCTTCTACTCGCTACGTAGCGACCCGTCAGGCCTCCACTCGCCACATAGCAATCTGGTAAACCTAAGAAAGGCCCTCCTTTGCGTTCTCTTTTGAATCCTCATCGAAACGCTTTTCGTTTCGTCTCATTCGGAGTTTCTGTTGAGATTTTACGACGAAAACAAGTAGGACTCTTCTTGGCTTTCTTCTACTCGCTACGTAGCGACCTGTTGTTGGGGTCAAAAATGGTTGCGACAAATTTAACATTCAAAACGTCTAAGGAAGAAAATAAGAATTTCCCCGATGAATACTTTTCGAAATAGATTCATTCTTACGAAAAAGCTTTACGGAAGAAAGAATCGAGACGTCCGACGAAAGCTCAAAACAGGTCGTTACGCAGCGACCGAGTGTCCGTCCCGCTCGGTCGCTACGTAGCAACCGAGCCCGAGCCAAGCTCGGTCGTTACGTAGCGACCGAGCGTTCGTCTCGCTCGGTCGTTACGTTGCGACCGAGCCCGAGCCATGCTCGGTCGCTACGTAGCGACCTAGCGCTCGTCCCGCTTGGTCGCTACGTAGCGACCGAGCGCTCGTACCGCTCGGTCGCTATGTTGCGACCGAGCTCGAGCCGAAGCTCGGTCGCTACGTAGCGACCGGGCTCGAGCCAAAGTTTGGTCGTTGCGTAGCGACCAAGCTCTTCCGTACATCGATACAACACCAGTCCATGCATTCTCGTCGAACCTTCAAAGGCTATGTCCCGAAGACCGTAGCAAGCTCAATCTATGCTTTCCGCTATTCTAAATCATCGATCAGACTTTGCGAATTAAAACCGCGGAAAGTTCTCCCGAAGACCGTAGCAAGCTCAGTCCATGTTTTCCGCTATTCAAATCCATCAACCAAACTTCGCGGATTAGAAACCGCGGAAAGTTCGTTCTTTATCGAAAGAAATCGTAGTAAACGCTTCGAGTCGGGAGACGGCCCAAAAACGGCCTAAAACACGACTCGGGGCCCATCCTACGATTTCTTAACCAAAAGCCCGTAAAACCACAGCACGGTTTACGCTTGGTCCACAAGGAAGGATAAATGTCAAGTTTCCGC
>NC_027752.1:23722944-23727305 GCF_000695525.1 Brassica oleracea var. oleracea
ATGACGGCTTAAGGGCAGAAGAGTAAAAGCGTAAACCGACCTTGGAGCTAGTATATAAGGAGTCCTAGGCGAGGAGCATGGAGGGAGAACTTTTTCAGAAAAAACTTAGCACTTAGCGCAATTTAGGCATTTTTCCGTTTTTGTTATTTCGAGCTGCGACTCAATTAGGTTTAGCCGTCTTAGGGTTGCTAGAACTAGGAATCTCGCCGACAGCTCTCGAGCCCAGGCTTATACCTTGTTTTAAACGCTCATATGCAAATTCGGAATAAGATCTTCTTTGCTCTCTTTTTCGATTTCTTATACTTTATCGTTGTTATTCTCGTGTTCTGATTGTTTGACGTGTGGTAATTAGCAGATATCCGGGTCCTCTGGGAAATTAGGGTTGTCCTAGTTTCCTTATTTAAACGGAAATCGACAGTGCGAATTTTGGTTCCCACAATTTGGCACTAGAAGGAGGGGGACATACGGATTAATCTAACCCGCAAAAGCCACTCAACGATCAGGAACGATATGCAAGATTTGACGTGCGCGAACGTCATCTCATTCAAGGGGGGAGCAACGATCGATCGAGCCAAACCTCGAAACGATCTCCTTGTTACCGAGTTGACGATTCGAGATATCGACGTCACGAAATGCCCAAGCCCACTGCTGGGACTTTCGGGGGAAACAACCATGGCCTATGGATCGATTAATCTCGCTGTCAAAGCCGGAACCGTGACGAACGTCACAGAGTTTCTAGTCGTTGACCATCCCGCTTCTTACAACGTTATCATGGGAACGCCATGGCTGAACGCCATGCGCGCAATCCCATCAACGTACCATCTTTGCCTCAAGTTCCCGACCCCTAACGCAGTCGAGGTAATATGGGGAAATCCGAGAGTTTCACAGGTCTGTTTCGCCGTGGAACTTAAACGAAAGAGACCGATCCTCGAGATCACTCCCAGAAAAGTGGAGAAAAAGATCTCCAGCAAAGATACGCGAAGTCAGGATTCAGCGGAATTCTTCTGGCAATCTCGCAGCATCGCAGCTCTAGATGAAAAACGAGAGCCAACATGCGAACCCGTGGTAACGATCTGTCTCGACTAAGCCTTCCTAGAACGCTGCGTCGAGATCGGAGCCAATCTCCGCGAGCCTTGAAGGACAGAACTCGTAACCTGTCTTAAAAAGAACCTCAACTCATTCGCATGGGCTGAGGAAGATATGCCGGGAATCGACATTAACATGACATGTCACGAGCTGAATATCGACCCAACATTCAAACCCGTCAAACAAAAAAGATGGAAGCTAGGACCCGAACGTGCTGCCGCAGTAAACGATGAGGTCGAAAAATTGCTTAAAGTTGGGTCGATAACAGAAGTAAGATACCCAGACTGGCTGGCCAACCCCGTAGTAGTAAAAAAGAAGAACGGCAAGTGGCGAGTTTGCGTGGATTTTACCGACCTAAACAAAGCATGTCCAAAGGATAGCTTCCCTCTACCACATATCGATCGATTGGTAGAAGCAACAGCGGGCAACGAACTCTTATCCTTCATGGATGCCTTCTCAGGTTATAAACAAATTAGGATGAATCCCGACGATCGCGAGAAGACTGCGTTCATTACCGATCGCGGAACTTATTGCTATAACGTAATGCCCTTCGGCCTCAAAAACGCCGGCGCAACTTTCCAACGACTCGTAAACCGAATGTTCTCCAAACAACTCAGAAAAACGATGGAGGTTTATATCGACGAAATGCTCGTCAAATCCCTCAAAGCAAAAGATCACGTGTCACATCTCGAAGAGTGTTTTGCGCAATTAAATTCCCATAACATGAAGCTCAACCCGACAAAATGGAGATTCGCCGTGGCGTCAGGGGAATTCCTCGGCTACTTGGTCACATATCGCGGCATCGAAGCAAATCCAAAACAGATCAACGCACTAATCGAGATGGCTTCTCCAAAGAATAAGCGGGAAGTCCAAAGGTTGACCGGCAGGATCGCAGCGCTTAACCGATTTATTTCACGATCAACAGACAAGTGCCTGTCCTTCTACGATGTCCTGCAAGGAAATAAAAAATTCGAATGGTCAGAAGAGTGCGAAAACGCCCTCCAACAGCTAAAGCGTTATTTAGCTACGCCTCCAGTCCTCGCAAAACCCGTGGAAGGGGAGCCTTTATTCTTATACATTGCAGTGTCGGCAACGGCCGTAAGTGGAGTCCTGATCAGGGAAGAACGCGGAGAGCAGAAACCTATTTTCTACATAAGTAAAACCTTGCTGGATGCCGAATCTAGGTACCCATTGATGGAAAAGTTGGCATGCGCGGTCGTAATATCGGCCCGAAAACTAAGACCATATTTCCAATCCCACACAATCATCATCCTCACGACTTTTTCCTTACGGACAATCTTGCATAGCCCAAGTCAGTCAGGTCGACTGGCCAAGTGGGCGGTCGAATTGAGCGAGTATGACATCGAGTACCGACCAAGGACGAGCGCAAAGTCAAAAGTGCTCACAAACTTCTTGGTCGAACTTCCAACAGGGACCATAACCAACGAAGAACAAAATTCCACCTGGCTCCTCCACGTCGATGGATCCTCATCCAAGCAAGGATTGGGTATCGGAATCCGACTCACATCTCCAACAAACGAGATCTTGCAACAATCGTTCAGGCTGAAATTCCATGCCTCGAACAACGAGGCCGAATACGAAGCACTAATCGCAGGGCTACGTTTGGCTCATTGCTTAAAAATACGTAATCTCCACGCTTACTACGACTCCTAGCTAGTGGCCAGTCAATTCAGCAGAGAGTATGAAGCCAGAGATGAATGGATGGACGCGTACCTCAAACTGGTCCAAGGTCTAGCTCAAGATTTTGACTGTTTTGCCCTTACGCAAATTCCCCGTTACGAGAACGTCCAGGCAGACGCCCTCGCGGCCCTAGCATCAAGTTTCGACCCAGGACTTAAAAGGGTAATTCCAGTTGAGTTTATCGAACATCCAAGCATCGGACCACCAATCGTCGTCAATCTCATAGAAGGTCAAGACGACGAGGAAGAAGAAATTACGATACAACCACCATCAGAGCAATCTGATTACGGTTGCGATATCTCATGGCTTCAGATGATTCGAGACTACATTATCGACGGGCAGTTGGCAACTACCCGCCGAGAAATGGGCAGCTCGCAAAGTCCGAACACAGGCCGCACGCTACGTGACAGTCGACGGCGAAATTTACAAATGAAGATTCTCCGGACCACTCATGACGTACCTGGAAGGGAAAAAAACGAGGAAAGTAATGGAAGAAGTACATTCCGGTTCCTGCAGCAACCATTCCGGCGGAAGATCGCTAGCCGTGAAAATCAAACGCCATGGATACTATTGGCCAACAATAACCGGAGATTGCGAGAAATTCGCACGAAAATGCGAAAAATCCCAAAGGCATGCACCAACCATCCAACAACCGGCCGAAGTTCTTTCCTCCATCACATCGCCCTATTCCTTTATGCGCTGGGCCATGGGTATTGTCAGACCTCTGTATAATTCGAAGCAAAAGCGTTTCCTTCTAGTCCTTACCGATTTTTTCTCAAAATGGGTAGAGGCGGACTCATACGCAAGTATAAAACATGTCCAAGTCGAAAATTTCGTATGGAAAAACATCATCTGTAGGCATGGAGTTCCTTACGAGATTGTAACCGATAACGGGTCTCAGTTCATCTCCACCCGGTTCGAGGCATTCTGCGAAAAATGGAAGATACAACTCAACAAGTCAACTCCCAGATATCCGCAGTGCAACGGACAGGCTGAAACAATCAACAAGACCATTCTCGACGGACTGAAGAAACGCTTAGAGGCCAAAAAAGGCAGGTGGGCCGACGAACTCGAGGGAGTCCTCTGGTCTCACCGTACCACCCCAAGGCGAGCAACGGGAGAAACTCCCTTCGCTCTGGTATAGGCACAGAATGCATGATTCCCGCAGAAGTAGAGTTCCCCGGTGTTCGAAGAAGGTTATTACCCGAACGAGAGGAACTCAACGATGCTATGCTCTTCGATGATCTCGACCTCATTAACGAGCGCTGAGATCGACCGCTCATCTGAATCGCGCTTATCCGAATTCAAAATTACCAGCACGCCGCTGCAAAATACTATAATTCCAACGTACGAAATCGTAGGTTCAATCAGGGAGATCTGGTCCTTCGCAAAGTCTTCCAAAACACCGCTGAACGAAACGCGGGAAAACTCTGAGCAAACTGGGAAGGTCCCTATAAAATCGAAAAAGTCGTCCGACCAGGTTCTTACGAAATAGCCAACATGCAAGCCATAAAAATTCCTAGAACCTGGAACGCGATGCATCTCAAAAAATACTATCACTAAACAGACCAACT